>NC_057806.1:223651003-223880693 GCF_018294505.1 Triticum aestivum
AGACTTGCCTACCTGCGGCCCATGGCGTGGCACCATCGGCGGCCTGGTATGGCCCGTCTATGAGAACAACAATACAAGACCCTCGCGGGGGGCCAAACCTCGTGAGGCGGACGATGCCAAGACCTTTGGAGGGAGCGGCCTCCCAGGTTGTCTCCTGAGGAGCGGAGATTCCTATGCAGGTACCCAACCTCATGAGGTTGTGGTGACGCAAGCCATGATGACCAAGGCTAGGAAGGCGCCAGTGGGCTCAGAGAAGACAATTTCCTCTTTGGTGCTAAGGAGGCAAGCGCAGGCGTGGGTTCCCGAGGAATTAGGCAAAGGTTTCCATTCCAGTGCAACAAAACCAAGACTGCCAGGACAGCAGGAGGGATGTCATTGCTGATCCTACCGCAGCATCACGACCAGAAGCTTTGCACGCGTAGACCACCTTTTGTCAAGATGAGATGTACTTCTTGTCCCCTTTCAAATTGGCGAATTTGGAATCCCTTCCTTCCTACATTTTGGGGGAAGAAGACTGAGGCCATTATAAGTATAGGTTAGCCACCACCATAGAGGGGGATCCCGAACCTGGTCGACTCATTCCCCCACTAGAGCAGACCTCGCAAGGTTGTTCATCCCTTGTACTAGTTCATCCTCAGCCCCTCGTGAGACAAATCCACCAAAAAGCAGGAGTAGGGTCTTGCACCGCAAGGTGGCCTGAACCTGGGTAAGCTGTCGTGTCCATCTTCTTCCTTGTTCATCGAGCAGAGCAGCGGGGGTGACGAGCTGGTTGGCTAGAGAGGTTGAGTTCTTCGCACACACCCCAGAGTTCAAACCTTCCTTGGGTTTGTGGAGCCCTGAATCCGACAACATGGGGGTTGACTTCCTCCCAGACTATATTGCACCGTTGCAGAAGAGGGACATATTTTCTTGGCAGTATGGAGATGCGAGAGATAGGATGTGCCCATACCCCAGCCTGACCAACAATTTGTCAGTCCATGCCAATGCTTGGCTATGCGAACAACTATTCGGAAGCCTTGGGCCATTCAAATTGCCGGCAAGGGTGTGTCCCACTGAATGTCAACTCCGCCCTGGACCAGATCTTGAAGTGGATGCCTGAATGCAATGCTTATGGGGTTGGAAGCAACTGGTAACTCCCTGAGCTTGATGCGGAGCTTGCGTCGTCCTCCAGCTTGGTATAAGTGGCTTCCAGGGTGGAAGGTAACATGTTCAAGCGCACCTCCAAGGTGCAGGATTTTATCAAACGAGGGATTGAGGACAAGGCATCCCGGGCCGCCGAAAAGATGAAGGCTGGGAGAGTTGAGGAGGAGGAGGAGGCTTAGGATGAAGGCTCTGCTCACGGCAGAAGCGAGGCGCACGCCCCAGAGGAGGTTGCCAAGGACGATCCTGCCGGGGGCAATCTTGTCGGGGATGAGCCTCCCGGGGATGAGCCTGCCAGGATCGAAGCCATATACGCCGCAGCGGCGAAGGCCCAGGAACAGGACGGAGCTGAGGAGGTGGAGCAGCACACGGAGGAGTGGCTCGCAGCAAGCCCTCAAGCACCCGAGCTAATCTTGGATCCGCGCCCTCATAGGCAGGCGACTAGCCGGGGGGCAGCTCCTGCTCCTGTGCCTGCCGCGAAGAAGGTCAAGAAGACCACCTCCCAGGGTAGCAAACCGGACGTGGTGCACCGGCAATCTTCCCACCTTTTCGGGGCCAAAAACCCTCCCACCAAGTGATTGGCAGCCATGGGAGTCGACTCCAGCTCCCAGTCTGATTCGAGCTCCTCGCATAGCTCATCCTCGTCGGAGCCCCCTACGCCTCAGCAAGGCTTGAAGTTGTCGTGAAGCTCTATTCCATCGACCCTAAAGAGGAGCAGAGCACCTTCACAACCCATGGATTTTGAGCTGACCTCCATGCTTATTGACGATGAGTTAGGAAAAATGCCCTTCTTTCCTTGTTGTAGTTTCTGTATGTCTGTCGGTTTGCTGATATATCTTGTTTGTTGTCTTTGCCAGGGAAGAGGAGGAATAGGAGACCCTCATCCACCGGACCAAACGGCTCAGGCACGCGGAGCCGTCGAATACTACGGAGGGTGCGGGCATGGCGGAAGTAGCATGAACGATCCGACGCCAAGCCCCCAGCCCAGCCCCCGGCCTAAAAACACAGGATTGGCTCCTCCCACAAAAAGTGATGGAGGAGAGCTCTCCACCTCCTCAGCCAGAGGAGGGGAGGAGACCACTCAGGGCGACTCTATTGTAGGGTGAAACCCTAAGATGGATCTTTTTAGACTTGGACCGGGAAAAGGATATGAACACCAAGAACACAAAGAGGAAACCACTCCAACAATACCGAATTACACATCCACTGTAATAGGAACACAAGATCCACAAGTTCACAAACACAATCAAAGGAAAGATACAATGGTATAGTTTCTTCCCACTCCTAAGAGACGAGGTCTTGATGATGGTAGTCTTCTCCAGGAGGAGGTCTTGAAATCCACAAGTGGATCCTCTCCAAAGAGGCCTTGATCTCCAATGGAGTGGGTACAAGGAGAAAAGCTCTCAAATGTCTCATCTATGTCTTTGCTAACCCTAAACATATCCCTAGGTACTAATTATATAGGCCTGGGTAGGTAGGAGATGAAGGGGATGCAAAGTGGAGGCCCAACAACCCACGTCAGTTGTCCATACTGTAGGGCCCGTGCGCATGGTACACACCCGTAGGCACACGGTGCTATAGCCATAGATCCATGTGTAGCCCGTGGGCACGGGGTCTCGGGGGGCGTGCGTGCGGGGTCGCGTGGGACCTTCTGTCCTGCTGCTGTTTGGCTCCTTCCTCCTTCGTGCGAGCTTGGGGTGGTTCTCCTTGCACTTGGTGGTGTTCCTCAGCTGCTTGGAAGGGTCCCTCTTCGTACCTAATAATGCATAGAGTATTTGTTGAGGTAGAAACCAAATCTCATTGGAGTTCATGTGCAAGTCAAGTAGGAAGGAGTTCACCTCGGTTTCAATTGCGCGTGCTCGAGCACTTGTCATAGGTCCATGTGGGGCTTGACGTGTTGGCGTAGAATCCATGGGATGATGGAAGGATGCTCCGCATCATTCCCCCCCCCCCTTGGGAGAGATCCGTCCACGGATTATGATGTTCATCACCATGGTACTTGGCCAAGTCTTTAACATTGAAGAAGTCGCTTACGTTGTAATTATCGCGTGGGATGTCAATCTTGTAAGCGTTGTCATTGCAATGTGCTATCACCTTGAAGGGTCCGTCGGCTCGTGGTAGGAGCTTTGACTTGTGTTCATTGGGGGAAGCGGTCCTTGCGAAGATGAAGCCATACAAGATCTCCCAGTTGGAACACCATTGGTGTCTTACTCAGGTACTAGTGGGCCAGCCCAATAACGACCTGTTTAATAAAGCCCATTTACGGCCTGAAGCATCTGGCTCATTAATTGTTCGCTAAATATTTGGGCCCAATTACGGCCCAGTGACTTTCGGCCTGTTAGAGGCCCGATGTAGACATGGGCCCATTTCAGCCCGGTGTGTCTTTCAGCCCGGGAATGGCCCGTGCTGCCCATGGGCCATATATGGTCCGATGCGACATCCGGTCCACTAACGGCCAGTGATAAAGGTGGCAACAGTTCAGCCCAACGTGACTTTGGGTTTGTTAAAGTCCTGTCGTACAATTCAGCCCGTTGATGCCTGTACTAAGCTTTCGGCCTCTTAAAGGCCCATGATTTCAGTGGGCCAACTAAGGCCCGAAATATGTTTAGGCCTGGTAACGGACCGTCATATAACTGGGCCAAAAAAGGCCTGGACTACCTTTCAGCCTGTTGAAGGCCCGTCGACGACCAGTCAAAATTGAGGCCCAACGTGAATTTCAGCATGCTAAAGGCCCATGGTTTCTTCTGGGCCATAACAGGCCACCAGAATATTCAGCCTGTTAATGGCCCAACGCTACATGGGCCAAACTAAGCGATGGGTCCACAAAAGGCCCAACTAAAATTTGGGCCAAATATAGGCCGGAGTAAGTTGTGGGCCTGGCGCAAAGTGTGAAGGCCCCAATGGCCATTCAGGCCCAAGAAAGATGCAGGCCGAGCCAATTGTGGCCTGCTAAAAACCAAGCCCATTAGAGGCGAATGTTTCGGCCCGGTCGACTACATCATATTTTTTTCTAGATAGCGAATGATGGCGGTAACTAGTAGGAATTAAGAACAAACCTACTCTATACAATAAAGAAATTACGACATAGTAACTTACAATAAACCTACACTATACAATAAAGGATTTATGGTATATTACATCCACTGGGCATCAAAGTTCACCACCAGTGATCATAAAGCGCAACAAAGAAGCAGATTACGAAAACAGGGCACCATTGCAGCGTAACAAAATAATACTAAACCAAGACCATTTCCAAGATAGTTCAAGAAAGGTTAGCCTTGCGTGGGAACTTCCTAGCATGTCGGTCATAGCTTCTAGGTGTAGCTATTTAGCAATGAGGTTCTCATTGGTGTTCTCCGCAATCTTTCTTAGAGATAGGAATTCAAGTCGAAGTTGAGTTGCAGAATGCCTTTCTGCTAGAACTTGGGACTGAAGAAGTCGAACTGATTCAGACAGCGAATTCTGTGAGTTTGTCTGACTGCTAGTCTCAAGTAACTTGAACACTTCATCAAAACAAGACTTTGGGGTTGTCTTGCTATCTTCAAGATGTTTTGCCTTCTTTGTTGCAATATATGTTGTGTTTGTGTCACAACCTTCGGCAGACTTGTGCATGCCATCAGGCATATCACCCTGAAACAAGTAGAGAGATGACAGGTTTTGCACGTGTATAAACAAAGATGATAATTGTGTTGTCAATTCCATCGAATATCAAATTAGAAAACAAAGTGTAAGTTCAAAATATCAATAGCATAATTTGGCATTGTTCATAATGCAGGGAGCTTCACCATACTACTAGATTACCATGTCAACATAACAAGCATAGATGAAGGCAAAGACAATCATTGTATCTATTTTGGTTAATGTGCATGGCATGTTGTTCATATCATCAGCCACATTAGTAAGATAAAACAGGAGATGACAAGGTGCAAACGTGGGCTGCTTCACCACACACTGGATTATAGATCCACAAAAACAAGCATAAATATAGGGAGTATTGCCTAATGTGCATGGTATGAACAAGGAATTTGGTTTTACAAGTAAAACATGGAACTTACGGTTGTTGCGAACATGCATTTTGATAGAAATAACAAACTAAACAACAGTAAACTATAGGGAGTATGAGCAAATTAAACAACAATTGAGGATAAAGGCTTAAGAAGGACTTTCTTACATTAACAGTTAACACCGGCTTTATAATTCCCTTCTCCATGTCAAGGGAACGATAACTCAAGAATTTCAGCACATAATATTCTTCATAAGCATTGCTTGTACTCTACATTTTGTGGAGAGTAATTATAGATATGATAATACTGGAAGGGATAGAGGATTATGAAGATAAGATGCAGATTGATGCTACATAATCAACTACCAATCCCTGGAAGTACAAGCATTACAGGACAAAATGCACTCACAAGAGCAATGGGCTACACTTCTGCACTGGCATTGTCTTTGTATTCAACATTTTGGTAAGATTACATATAGATCTGATATTTTTTTAGTAAATGGTGGGCGAGGGAGATAAGATGAAGAATGATACACAATGAACCAATCCCTCTTCCCATAATACAAGAGTATTTTGAACACTAATGTATTGTACAAAACATTCTTATATTATGGGACAGAGGGAGTAGCTGTTAATGTAAGTACAGTGATAGACGACGTTCAGTCCTTACAAGAGGACTACAGAGATAAACCTCTTCAAAAGCAATGGGTTCATTCTAAATTGATGTAAGAGTCCATACAGATCTTATAATGTCCACCAAATGGACGATAACGAGGCTAACATGTGCAGTGATGCTACATAATCAAACAACTACGAAAGTAAGTATGGTCATACAGGGCAAGAGGTACTCACAAGAGCAATTCAGTGTGCAGTATAGTTGCGAGATTTTGTGGTCCCTTGAGAATGAATGTTCTTCTGCTAATAGTTTTCGTACAAGTGAGATGTTAAGGCAAATGCAAAAATGTAGTTCATGTGATATCACAGACAGTACCTTACCCTGTAGATGAGACCAATGTGTCAATATTATTCCTGTCACTGTTTGATAAATGTAGCACCAGAGACTTTACAGAAATTTCGTTTAGAGGCTTGCCATCGAAGTGCACTTGCCTCAGGTAGGAACGATACTTCATCAACAAGTGCTGGAAAAGTGCAACCAACCCTTTCTCGTCTTGACAATCCAGTTTGGTCCTCGCCTATTTAAAAGAATGAAATATTGTGTCTTCTGTCAGTAGAAACATATGCAGTAATTACAATGAATAATATTAGTACATTACTTACGCGTAAGTTGCGGAGGAAGACTGGAAATTGTTTTGTGTCTGCGTTATAATCTTTCCATGAAGGAAAGATGCGCACAAAGTTCCTGACAACAATATAAGCTTCATCTTCTAATCTGGGAAGAAATGGAATAGGGGTCATATTTGCTGCAATTGGGGCTCTCTCTGGTTCGAAAAGGGGTTTAGCAACTGGATTTGTTGTACTCTTTGCTGGAATGGGGGTTTTGCGTCGTAGAGGTGGTGCTATGTCAATTGGCATCATCATACAGTTTGCTGTAGTTGGGGTCTGCTGAGTTGGGGCATCAAAAATGACCAGTATAGTAGGGCTAGAGTCTACTAGAGTTGGGGTGTTTTGTGGTTGACGTGATATTGCAACTACAACTAATGGGCTATTTGATTTATTAGGTGTCACTACCTTTTCCACATACTTTGCTCGTGCTCCTCCGTGATCAGCAATCGCCCTCTTCCTTTTGAACGTCTGATACACAAGAACATCATTTGAATGGATAAATATGGTATGATGACACATGGGCTATGTACTAAAAATGGATAGGCAGGGCGTATTCACATACACAATGTGTAAACTAAGCTAATGGTAGTGCAACAAAGTAGAAGCAATGCAAAGCATCAGTTACAAGATATGTGCGACCAATATAACCTTGGAAAGTTAGAGCAAGCACCTTCATGGGTGAATAAGATAGGGCATCTGCCTCTGACTCCTCCACTAGGGAGCTTGATGTCTACTACGCAACTTTATTCTTGTAGACATGTGTAGGGCCTCCAAGTGCAGAGTTTTGTAGGATAGTAGCAATTTTCCCTCAAGTGCATGACCTAAGGTTTATCAATCCGTGAGAGGTGTAGGATGAAGATGGTCTCTCTCAAACGACCCTGCAACCAAATACAAGAAATCTCTTGTGTCCCCAACACACCCAATACAATGGCAAATTGTATAGGTGGACTAGTTCGGCGAAGAGATGGTGATAAAAGTGTAATGTTGATGATAGAAATATATTTTTATAATCTGAATTAAAAAACATCAAGGTAGCAAATAGTAAACGGGCACAAAAACGGTGTTGCAATGCTTAAAAACATGGCCTAGGATTTGTACTTTCACTAGTGCAATCTCTCAACAGTGCTAACATAGTTGGATCACACGATTATCCCTCAAAGTGTAATAAAGAATCACTCCCGAGTTCCTATTAGCGGAGAACAAAAGATAGAAATTGATTGTAGGGTACGAAACCACCTCAAAGCTATTCTTTCCGTTCGATCTATTCAAGAGTTCGTACTAAAACAACACAAAGCTATAGTTTCCGTTCGATCTATCCTAGAGTTCGTACTAGAATAACACCAAGCAAATTCATATTCATAATACTCAATCCACACAAGGAACTACAAGGAGACCCCAAAGTTTCTATCGGAGAAAAGATAATAAAAACGTGCATCAACCCCTATGCATAGATTACCCCTATATCATCGCGGGAATCCGCAAGTTGAGTGACATAACATATATCAAGTGAATCAATAAGATACACCAATTTCACCTCAAGTATTCATACCACAAGACATACATCATGTGTTCTCAAATCTGAACATTCAATCCGACAAGACAAAACTTCAAAGGGTAAAGATTCAATTCATCACAGCAAGAGTATAGAGAGGAGAAACATCATATGATCCGACTATATTAACAAAGCCCATGATTTTGATCACGAGAGAGAGGGAGAGATTAAACACATAGCTACTGGTACAAACCCTCAGCCTCGAGGGTGGACTACTCCCTCGTCATCGTGGTGGTCGTCGGGATGATGAAGATGGCCATCGAAGATGATTCCCCCCTCTGGCATGGTGCCGGAACAGGTATAAATAGGTTTTCAGTGGCTACGGGGCCCTGCGGCGGCAGAATATTTGGGAATTTATAGTGCAAAGAGGGGGTGCGGGAGGCCACCGAGGTGGGCACAACCCACCTGGGCGCGCCAGGGGGCCCCGACGCGCCCTGGTGGGTTGTGCCCCCCTCGGGGCACCCCCAGGTGCAGCTCTGGCCCATTGTGTTCCTTCCGGTGCATAAAAAATCCACAAAAAGTTTCGCGGTGTTTGGACTCCGTTTAATATTGATTTTCTGTGATGTAAAAAACAAGCAAAAAACTGCAACTGGCACTGGGCACTGGGTCAATAGGTTAGTCCCAAAAAATGATATAAAGTTGCTATAAAATGATTGTAAAACACCCAAGAATGATAAAATATTGGGATGAATACTTCATAAATTATAGATACGTTGGAGAGATATCAGAGCTACATTGACTTAGGTCTCCCTCTAACTCAGGATCACGGTTAGGATCATATTCTGAGCATGAATCTGTAGGTGGAGAGCGTTTGCATTGCATTGCATTGCAACCAGAGTCGATTTCAGTCCCTTAATGCCAAGTTTGACAGCCATGGCATTGTTCTGCTTTATTCTTTTCATGCGCGCAAGGTCATAATCATTATGATGCTGTTCAGAATCTGAGATTCATGAAAACATGAATAGTAGTCAGATTATCTATGGAATGCATTGCGGATTCAACTCGAAGAGTGTCTCCCTATAAACCCCTTGTCGGTGTCAAAACCGGTGGATCTCGGGTAGGGGGTCCCGAACTGTGTGTCTAGGCTGGATGGTAACAGGAGGCAAGGGACATGAAGTTTTACCCAGGTTCGGGCCCTCTTGATGGAGGTAAAACCCTACGTCCTGCTTGATTAATATTGATGATATGGGTAGTACAAGAGTAGATCTACCACGAGATCGAGGAGGCTAAACCCTAGAAGCTAGCCTATGGTATGATTGTTGATGTGTATGTTGTCCTACGGACTAAGACCCTTCGGTTTATATAGACACCAGATAGGGTTAGGGTTACATAGAGTCGGTTACAATGATAGGAGATCTTAATATCCGTATCGCCAAGCTTGCCTTCCACGCCAAGGAAAGTCCCTTCCGGACACGGGACGAAGTCTTCAATCTTGTATCCTCATAGTCCTGGAGTCCGGCTGAAGGTATAGTCCGGCCATCCGGACACCCCCTAATCCAGGACTCCCTTAGTAGCCCCCGAACCAGGCTTCAATGACGATGAGTCCGGCGCGCAGATTGTCTTCGGCATTGCAAGGTGGGTTCTCCTCCAAATTCCATGTACCTGTTGAATAAAGTCCGGTTTCTTGTAGATGTTGCGCTCCTTGGCTTCTGCGCCCAATAATGGCCGCTCCCCACGTGTCAAACGAATATGAAAGGTCTGAGTGTTTTTACATTCACACCCCTAGCTACGTAAATGAGCTGACCTATTTAAGGAGACGAGGATTTAGATCCAAACCACACCTTCCCCCTTCGCGAGTGTTCATCAGAGCGCATTCGACAAAGATCCATTCCACCATGGCCAGCTGTCGCGACTCCTCCTCCCGCCCTTCCAGCCCTAAGCCTAGATATTGGGAAAGATGCTCCATCCCGTATAGCGAGCTAGTGACGCTCCAGACCAAGGGATTTCTCCCCCCGGCCTATATGATCCCGGTTTGAGCCGGTCTTGCCATCTATAACGGGTGAGAGCAAGCGGAGAGCGCCCCTAATCCCTCCAAAGGAGAGCGGGTGTGCCTCGTCCCTTATTTAATAAGGGGACTCGGATTTCCAATCCATCCATTTCTCCGGGGCTGCTGGAGTTCTACGGCCTCCAGCTACATCATCTCACGCCTGCCATAGTATTGCATATCACGGGCTTTGTAGCCCTCTGCGAGCTGTTCTCTGGTGTTGAAGCTCATTTCAGACTGTGGAGGGAGCTATGATCGGGGTCATGGCCGCATGCATCATGCGAGGGGTGCAGCCGCTACAGTATAGAGGCCACCCGATGTGGGATTTCAACGGGGAGGACGACACCACCCGCTACGGCCGTAAGGGGCCGGATTCGGCTGCGGCTCTAAAAAAGACCTTGTCCGCTTTGTACAAGGGAGAAGAGGAGGATTTTCTCCGCGTTGACCCAAAGGGTGGATTTTCCATGTACAATCATCCAAGCTGGGTGAGTGATCACATCTTGCCCATCCGTTTTATATCCCCATGGTTAAATATTTAATCTTAGTGATTTTGACGCAGGAACTGCGCCAAGCTGTTAAAGAAATAAACAGCCCTCCTCCACAACCCGAGGACCCAGGACGGTCCCTCGACCCGGACTCGCAAGAGGATCCGGAGCTTTCGGTGGATCTGATTGATGGAGTGTTCCATCAATTGAGCAAGGACAATGCCCTGGTGGCCATTACGGCTGATCATCCAGGGCTAATCCCGGCCTCCCAGAAACGGGAGGCGAACCTACGGCGACAAGCCAACGAGGGGCCGCAGGGCCCCGTGGGCAGAAAAGAGGTGCAGTCCTGTAGCGCCCCGAGACCGATGTGCCAGGTGTCGTCCAGTTATTCGCTGTTGTTGCCTTGTCATTGCTTGCGTGTCATGCATCTCATATCATGTCTTCATGTGCATTGCATTAGCATACGTGTTCGTCTCATGCATCCGAGCATTTTCCCCGTTGTCCGTTTTGCATCCGGCGCTCCTATGTCACCCAGTGTCCCTTTCTACTTCTTTTCATGTGTGGGTGTTAAACGTTTTCGGATTGGACCGATACTAGTCATGCGGCCTTAGTTTACTACCGGTAGACCGCCTGTCAAGTTTCGTGCCATTTGGACTTCGTTTGATGCTCCAACAGTTAACCGAGGGACCGAAAAGGCCTCGTGTGTGTTGCATCCCAACACCCCTCCAATTTGGCCCCAAACCCATAAAAACCCTCTCCATCATCTAGAGCATTCGATCATGATCGCGTGGCCGAAAACCGCACCTCATTTGGACTCTCCTAGCTCCCTCTACCTATATATAAGTGCTCTCCTCTGAAATTCTCGCGCAGACGAAACCCTAGCTCCGCTCCTCGCCCCGCCGGACAAATCTCTCCACCGCACCGGACATGTCCGCCGCACCCTCCACCTCACCCGGGCCAATCGGGAGCCGCCACCTCAGCGCCGCCGCCTCCATCCTCCACTCACGCGCTGCCATGTGTCGTCGCCTCCCTCCTCCACCGCGCGGCCCGCCGAGCCCATTGCAGGCCCGCACGAGCCTGACCGTGTCGCCTCCCCGCCAGGGCGTCGCCCGCCGCCCGAGCCCACGGCTCCTTTCGCCGGCAGCGACCTCCGCCGCCCTTCTTCTCCAGCCGGCCGTCTCTAGCGACGTCACGGAGCGCCTCCGTCCGCCGGTGCCGCTGTCCGCTGCTCCGCCTTTCCCCGCTCGCCGGACTCCGGCGAGTCGTGGCCCACACCGCCGCCGTGCCCAGATCCGGCACCGGCCGGCCGAACGAACTGGTTCTCGCCGCCGTTCAGCCGCCCCATCGCCGGATTGAACCACCGCCGCCGCCATCGTCATGGCCTTGCTCGGGAGCGAGCCGACGCCTCCCGCCAGCCCAGCAGGCCAGATTCGGTCCGGGGAGTGGGATGAGATCCACCACTCCCCCGATCCAAACGCCCGTCTCAGATCTGCACCGAGTCGTCCCGCACTGCTCCGTCCCGTTGATTTTCTCAGAGAGGTTGAAATTTCTTCTAAGTCCTCGAGATTTCCAGATTCAAATGCCCATGTTCATCATGCCATAACTCATCATCCGTAACTCCGATTTGCGCGTGTAGCATATCAAAATGTTCGCCTCAGAGAGTACATCGTTTAATATCATTGTATCATTTTCATTTGAGCTCATTTTGATGCCCGAAATGCTGTTGGAAGAGTGCTGTTTGACTTAATTGTCAAATCTGCTGCTCCAAATAGCTATTTGTCATTTTTTCCATGATTAATGTGTGCATCATATGCCCCTGAGCTCTACATGATTTTGTTATATGCCATGCCATCTTTACAGAGGTGCTATCCATGTATTTTTGTGACATGTTTTGTGACTAGCACAAGCTTGCAAATTAGTGCATTCGTTAATGCTGTTTTCAGGGACATGGCAATTCCACTAAGTCCTTGATCTGTTTTTATCAATATGCCATATATTCATGTTGTTTCCTAGTGATCCGTGCCTCTTTTGAGGATGATCGGTAAGGATGATTTGCTAATCTTGTAGTGCTCTATCCATCCATATCTTAGTTTGCAATTATGGAGCAACCTAGCTTATGTCAATCGAGCTCTACTTTTGCTATTTCATGAATCTGGGCAGAATGTCTACTTGTTAGCGATTTTGCCGAGGATGTTGTTGTTGATCCGTGCATGCTATGTTGTTGTTCTTGCCATTTCTAGCTCCTATGCCATGTATTCTTGATGGGTGTATGCTTAGTTTGTCATGCCATGCTCTATAGTGAGTGCACCGAGCTCGTAAACATGCCTACTTGATATCTGATTTGCATGCTCTAGTTTTTCACAAAGTCTGTGATCTGATTATGTTTTTGCCATGTTCACATGCTTGCAATTGTATTTTCTGATCCCTTTTGGCTCAAGGTCACTAAGGGATTTTTGTTAAGCTCTTTGAGTATCTCCATGCCATGATTTTATTTGCCATATTAAGTTCCTGTAGCATATAGTTTTCATGCTCCAAAGTGTGCTACCTGATCTGAAATTCTAGGCTTGTGTTAATTTCACTAAGTCTGAAACCTGTTTATCATTTTCTCTTTTGCCATGCTTGTTTGAACCTGTTAATGGATGAATTAGCCATAGCTCAGTGTTCATCTTTTGTAAGCATTATGAGTGGATCCCTGCCATGTATTTTTTTGCCATGTTTGAGTGCTGTAGCATAATTATCTTGATGCATTTAGATGGCTACTTGCTGTTTATCGCAGACCGGTGTCATATTTGTTTTGCTTGCCATTTCCAAACCGTGCATCCGAATCCGGTGATCTTTATATCGATTTCAACCGGAATCACCTCACCTTTCCAGTGGAACTCTTGGTTTTCCAAGTTGAGGCCAGGTTCCATCATTCCTTTTCAAATCATGCATATGCATCGCATACCGCATCCCGCATATCATACCATGTTCATGTGTTGGTTGTCTACTATGTTGTGTGCTTCTTTCCGGTGTTTGCTTCTTCGGGTTGGTTCCGGTAACGTCGCGTTTGTGAGGACTCGTTCATCTACGTCCGTTTGTCTTCTTCATGGACTCATTCTTCTTCCTTGCGGGATTTCAGGCAAGATGATCATACCCTCGAAATCACTTCTATCTTTGCTTGCTAGATGCTCGCTCTTTTGCTATTCCTATGCTGCGATACCTACCACTTTCTTATCATGCCTCCTATATTGTTGAACCAAGCCTCTAACCCACCTTGTCCTAGCAAACCATTGTTTGGCTATGTTACCGCTTTGCTCAGCCCCCCTTCTAGCGTGTTTGTTGCAGGTGAAGATTAAAGTTTGTTCCTTGTTGGAACATGGAGATGTTGTTCCTTGTTGGAACATGTTTACTTGTTGGCATATCACAATATTCTTATTTAATTAATGCATCTATATACTTGGTAAAGGGTGGAAGGCTCGGCCTTATGCCTGGTGTTTTGTTCCACTCTTCCCGCCCTAGGTTCCGTCATATCGGTGTTATGTTCCCGGATTTTGCGTTCCTTACGCGGTTGGGCTATAATGGGACCCCCTTGACAGTTCGCTTGAATAAAACTCCTCTAGCAATGCCCAACCTTGGTTTTACCATTTGCCACCTAGCCTTTTCTTTCCCTTGGGTTCTGCAGACTCAAGGGTCATCATTATTTTAACCCCACGGGCCAGTGCTCCTCTGAGTGTTGGTCCGACCGAGCAGACTGCGGGGCCACCTCGGGGAAACTTGAGGTTTTGTTTTACTCGTAGGATGTCTCATCTGAGTGTGCCCTGAGAACGAGATATGTGCAGCTCCTATCAGGATTTGTCGGCACATTCAGGCAGTGTTGCTGGACTTGTTTTATCTTTGTCAAAGTTGTCTTGTAGAACCGGGATGCCGAGTCTGATCGGAATGTCTCGGGAGAAGGTTTATCCTTCGTTGACCGTGAGAGCTTGTGATGGGCTAAGTTGGGACACCCCTGCAGGGATTTGAACTTTCGAAAGCCGTGCCCGCGGTTATGGGCAGATGGGAATTGGTTAATGTCCGGTTGTGGAAAACCTGAAGTTGATCTTAATTAAAATACATCAACCGCGTGTGTAACCGTGATGGTCTCTTTCCGGCGGAGTCCGGGAAGTGAACATGGTGTTGGAATTATGCTTGACGTAGGTTGTTCTAGGATCACTTCTTGATCATACTTTTATCGACCGTGCTTTGCCTTCTCTTCTCGCTCTCATTTGCGTATGTTAGCCACCATATATGCTAGTCGCTTGCTGCAGCTCCACCTCTTACCTTTTACCTTAACCATAAGCTTAAATAGTCTTGATCGTGAGGGTGCGAGATTGCTGAGTACCCGTGGCTCACAGATTACTTCAAAACCAACTTGCAGGTGCCGATGAGTCCGTGCAGATGACGCAACCAAGCTCAGGAGGAGCTCGATGAAGATCTTGTCCTTTGTGTTGTTTCGTTCTAGTTGATCAGTAGTGGAGCCCAGTTGGGGTCGATCGGGGATCTGTGTAGCATTTGGGGTAGTCTTCTTTTATTTTGGTTCCGTAGGCGGGCCCTGATTGTATTTGGATGATGTAATGCTTTATTCATGTATTGTGTGAAGTGGCGATCGTAAGCCAACTATGTATCTTTTTCCCTTATGTATTATATGGGTTGTGTGAAGATTACCTCATTTGCGACATAGCTTTCAATGCGGTTATGCCTCTAAGTTGTGCTTCAACACGTAGGAGATATAGCCACATCGAGGGCGTTACAAGTTGGTAATCAGAGCCTTCCCCAATCTTAGGAGCCCCCTGCTTGATCGAATCACTGGCGTTATTGAGTCTAGAAATGTTTTGAGTCTTTTAGGAATTATATATATCGGGGAGTTAGGACTTCTTTTTACTCCTCAGTCCCTTTGTCGCTCTGGTGAGGCATACTGACGTAGAGTTTTGACTCTTCTCTTCTCAAATTTCACAAGAAAAAAATTAGGATCACGTGGGTATCTTGGAATCGTTCCGATGGTTTTCTGACGAGAACATTGTTCGTGGTGCCTCCTGACATTTAGGGGTTCTGGCAGTGTCCCGGGGAGTTGAGCTCCGAGGTGTTGTCGTCACAATTTTATCGTTGCATTTCTGGAATACCTGAGTTTAGTTTCGCCGACATCGAAAATCTCTTTTATGCAATTGTTGGTGAGATAACCTCGACGCCACCCAGTACTAGGGAGGGAGTTCGGGAGTATTGCCATAACTCGTATAACGGATGCTTTTCGAAGGTTGAGGTAAATGATTTCCGAAGGTTTCTTGGTTATGTGTTGAAGGATGGATACAGCTGGATGTAGGATTTGCTAGTTTTGGGTGAGATATTATGCTTCCCCTGTATCCCCAACACCTGATTGCATAACCAGAAAATTTCGGGAGTTTGTAAGTGGGAATTCAAGTAGCTCTTGGGATATCTTTTGACAGATGTATGATATGAAATTGGGGTTCGACGTCTAGTGGTCCGCCTATCCACGGTTGGTTTTATAGTGGTCTCCTTGTGTCTTAAAGAGTCCTTGGCTATGCCGACTCGGGGACGCTTCGTATGTCATGTGCACTGCCTTGTACATGATGGTTCTGTACGATCGAGCCCATGTAGGCCCCACCACGAAAACTTCAGACGAAATCTTTATCATATGTTTGTTCCGGCTTATTTTGCAAGCCAATCCTTTGTTTTATTTTGAGTGTGGTATTCGAGTTGCTTCAATGTCAAGTGTTGATTCCATACCTTCCCCAAATGGTGTTCTCATACTTCGATGTGAATACAAATCCTTCATGATAATCGAGATTGTCGTGTTAATCCTTTTAACCGGCTTGCTTCTCTTCAAGTGGATCCGATCATTGCAACATCCGCAAGTTTCAATCTCAGCTTTCTCAACGGTGTTCATTTCATCCGCCCCAAGCTTGCCCTTGTTTTTCCCACCCACCCACCCTTGTTTTCTTCAAGGATTCAGATTTCTTAATCACTGTCCATTTTATTGATGGAAGTCTCTCCATTCTTTTCCTTCATGTTCTTATCCGGTGATTCTCACGAAGATTTTTAACGGAGCCTCAAGGTCATCACCCTTAATTCTTTTCTTCTTCGGTGGTTTCAATTCTAGTTTTTCTGTGCTGATCATATTATTTTCCTTGCTTCAAATGCCTTCTCATACCGGTGCACCTCATAACCATTCATTTCTTTCTATTCATTTATTCCGGAGTGCTCAAGATATCTCAAAGATTCGTGCTTACACTCTGCTTTCGTTCATGCTCTTTCGAGGATGTCCCCTCATTCAAGTCATTTAATTCAACCGATGCTTTCTCTCTTTTGAATCGTCCAACGGTGTTTCTTTTGAGTGGGCCCTAACCCACAGGTCTTTTCCCAGGATCTTACCTGACTCTTCTTATTCTCCCGGAGCTAGCCTAAATTCTTTCGAAGTTTGACGTAAGAATGACTTACCATCGGTCAAATGCCTTTCTCTAAGATCGGTTAAATTCTTTTCACCGTTGGCTCTACCTTTCCATTCTTCATTCCGGAGTGTCTCATCAATTATCATGGTGGTGTTTTCTCATCATCATTCTTAGATATTGAATACCGAAGAAGATTTTATCTCAATCCTGCTCCATTCTCTTCAAGATTCGTGATTCTAGATTGTTGCCATCCCCTCATAATTGTTTTGGTTATGAGAATTCTTTTCAACCATCCGGAGTAATTCAGGAGTCTTTTCAGTTTGTTATCCGGAGTCCATCAATTCAGGTTTATTCATTGTCAGCAATCAGTTATCAGTCTCCTATCTTACCGGTGCTTCGTTCAAGTGATCTCTAATCGGCTCGTGATCTCTTCGTTCTCATGTATCTAAATCATCTCAAGCATCTTCGTTCATTTTATAATTCTTCCCGATGTTTCTTTATCTTCTCTTCGTTCATTTTTAATTATTACGGTGGTTCGTTTAAGATTTCTCTTTCTTTGTTATCATATCAATTCTTTGATCTTTCCAATTCTACCGGTGGATCGTTGAAGACTTTCTCAAGTTTGCGCTATATCTATCTTAATCTTTCTACGAGGATAAGTAGTATGTCAAATCCATTGCTTGTCAGCAATTAAATTGGTGAAGGATAAGCATAATGTAATTCTTATTCTTGTTTCATCCATATGTTAATATTTTCTTCCAGAGTTTGTTCACGATGATTAAATTCTTGGTTTCAAGTGCCCATCTTTCTTTTTCCCGGAGTTCCAACCTTTTTCAATTACATCTCCACGGAGATTCATGTAAATCATTGCAAGGCTTCAACCTTATTCTTTTCATCCTCCATTTCGTTTGATCATTCTTTTACTGGAGTTTTCACGAAGGCTCGACATGGTGATTCATCAAGGATTTAATTCCTTCTCGAAGTTTTCATCGAGATTCATTTCTAGGGAGCTCAAGTATTCTTCATCTTGCTATCCAGAGTGCAATTCTCTCTTCCATATCATTGGAGGTGTTATTATGTCATTCTTGATAATTTGAGTTCATGTTTCATGATTCATAGGTTATTGAGAATGGGGTATTGTAAATCCAGCAATCTCTTCATTGGAGTCATCTTGGGTTATATTTCACCTAAAGCTTTCCCTAAGGATTGTTGCTATCTTTGGTGCTTATAAAGGACCCAAGTTCTTCATTTATCCTCCCGATGAAATAGTTTTCTCGCCTCCTTGTTCATATCAATCCAATTCTTCTTCCCGTGAGTGGCTGGTTGTCACCTCATAATTTGAGATGTATTCCATAAGACCATATCAAGCGTATTCTTTTCGTTGTTGGTGTTCCAACAACTCCGTTCGACCCTTCTCCTAAAGATGCCTTTCCAAGCTCTCTTGTGGCAGAAGTTCGCATTTTCTTCTCCATTCTTTTATTTCAATTATCTATATTCTATTCTTTCGTTCCGGAGGCCTTGTGATGTTGCTCTTTTCAATCATCATCTCGAATTGTGAAGATCATATTCTTTTCGTGCTTATCCATTTAACCGGAGTGTGTGCCCGCTGCTCAAGTTCTTTCATTTTATCAAGTCTTGCATCCCTTCTCAACCGGAGTGCTGTTCGAATTTGTTCCTTGTTCCTTTTTCTTAACGGAGTGCTTTCAACTTTGTTCTTCTCCAAGGCTTCTTTCTTTCATTTTGCTCAACCTTTTCAAGGTTCTTTGGTTTCACTCGTTTGTCAAAGGAGAAACTTAGTTTTACCTTTTCTCTTTCTCTTCTGTTTTTTCCCTCCGGTGCCATTCTAGATCTCGGGACGAGATCCTCTCGTAGTGGTGGAGTGTTGTAGCACCCCGAGACCGATGTGCCAGGTGTCGTCCCGTTATTCGCTATTGTTGCCTTGTCATTGCTTGCGTGTCATGCATCTCATATCATGTCTTCATGTGCATTGCATTAGCATACATGTTCGTCTCATGCATCCGAGCATTTTCCCCGTTGTCCGTTTTGCATCCAGCGCTCCTATGTCACCCGGTGTACCTTTCTACTTCTTTTCGTGTGCGGGTGTTAAACGTTTTCAGATTGGACCGAGACTTGTCATGCGGCCTTAGTTTACTACCGGTAGACCGCCTGTCAAGTTTCGTGCCATTTGAACTTCGTTTGATGCTCCAACGGTTAACCGAGAGACAGAAAAGGCCTCGTGTGTGTTTCAGCCCAACACCCCTCCAATTTGGCCCAAAACCCATCAAAACCCTCTCCATCATCTAGAGCGTTCGATCATGATCGCGTGGCCGAAAACCGCACCTCATTTGGACTCTCCTAGCTCCCTCTACCTATATATAAGTGCTCTCCTCTGAAATTCTCGCGCAGACGAAACCCTAGCTCCGCTCCTCGCGCTGCCGGACAAATCTCTCCACCGCACCGGACATGTCCGCCGCACCCTCCACCTCACCTGGGCCAATCGGGAGCCGCCACCTCAGCGCCGCCGCCTCCATCCTCCACTCGCGCGCTGCCATGTGTCGCCGCCTCCCTCCTCCACCGCGCGGCCCGCCGAGCCCATTGGAGGCCCGCGCGAGCCTGACCGCGTCGCCTCCCCGCCAGGGCGTCGCCCGCCGCCCGAGCCCACTGCTCCTTTCGCCGGCAGCGACCTCCGCCGCCCTTCTTCTCCAGCCGGCCGTCTCTAGCGCCGTCGCGTCGCACCTCCGTCCACCGGTGCCGCCGTCTGCTGCTCCGCCTTTCCCTGCTCGCCGGACTCTGGCGAGTCGTGGCCCACACCACCGCCGTGCCCAAATCCGGCACCGGCCGGCCGAACGAACCCGTTCCCGCCGCCGTTCAGCCGCCCCATCGCCGGATTGAACCACCGCCGCCGCCATCGTCATGGCCTTGCTCGGGAGCGAGCCGACGCCTCCCGCCAGCCCAGCAGGCCAGATCCGGTCCGGGGAGTGGGATGAGATCCACCACTCCCCCGATCCAAACGCCCGTCTCAGATCTGCACCGAGCCGTCCCGCACCGCTCCGTCCCATTGATTTTCTCAGAGAGGTTGAAATTTCTTCTAAGTCCTCGAGATTTCCAGATTCAAATGCCCATGTTCATCATGCCATAACTCATCACCCGTAACTCCGATTTGCACGTGTAGCATATCAAAATGTTCGTCTCAGAGAGTACATCATTTAATCTCATTGCATCATTTTCATTTGAGCTCATTTTGATGCCTGAAATGCTGTTGGAAGAGTGCTATTTGAGTTCATTGTCAGATCTGCTGCTCCAAATAGCTATTTGTCATTTTGCCATGATTAATGTGTGCATGATATGCCCCTGAGCTCTAGATGAGTTTTATTATATGTCATGCCATCTTTACGGAGGTGCTATCCATGTATTTTTGTGACATGTTTTGTGACTAGCACAAGCTTGCAATGTAGTGCATTCGTTAATTCTGTTTTCAGGGACTTAGCAATTCCACTAAGTCCTTGATCTGTTTTTATCAATATGCCATATGTTCATGTTGTTTCCTAGTGATCCGTGTCTCTTTTGAGGACGATCAGTAAGGATGATTTGTTAATCTTGTAGTGCTCTATCCATCCATGTCTTAGTTTGCAATTATGGAGCATCCTAGCTTGAGTCAATCAAGCTCTACTGTAGTGCGTTCATCGAGCTCGTAAATATGCCTACTTGATATCTGATTTGCATGCTCCAGTTTTTCACTAAGTCTGTGATCAGATTATGTTTTTGCCATGTTCACATGCTTGCAATTGTATTTTCTGATCCCTTTTGGCTCAAGGTCACTAAGGGATTTTTGTTAAGCTCGTTGAGTAGCTCCATGCCATGCTTTTCTTTGCCATGTTAAGTTCCTGTAGCATATAGTTTTCATGCTCCAAAGTGTGCTACCTGATCTGAAATTCCAGGCTTGTGTTAATTTCACAAAGTCTGAAACTTGTTTATCATTTGCTCTTTTGCCATGCTTGTTTGAACCTGTTAATGGATGAATTAGCCGTAGCTCAGTGTTCATCTTTTGTTAAGCATTATGATTGGATCCCTGCCATGTATTTTTTTGCCATGTTTGAGTGCTGTAGCATAATTATCTTGATGCATTTAGATGGCTACTTGTTGTTTATCGCAGACCGGTGTCATATTTGTTTTGCTTGCCATTTCCAAACCGTGCATCCGGATCCGGTGATCTTTATATCGATTTCAACCGAAATCACCTCACATTTCCAGTGGCACTCTTGGTTTTCCAAGTTGAGGTCAGGTTCCATCATTCCTTTGCAAATCATGCATATGCATCACATACCGCATCCCGCATATCATACCATGTTCATGTGATGGTTGATTACTATGTTGTGTGCTTCTTTCCGGTGTTTGCTTCTTCGGGTTGGTTCCGGTAATGTCGCGTTTGTGAGGACCCGTTCATCTACGTCCGTTTGTCTTCTTCATGGACTCGTTCTTCTTCCTTGCGGGATTTCAAGCAAGATGATCATACCCTCGAAATCACTTCTATCTTTGCTTGCTAGATGCTCGCTCTTTTGCTATGCCTATGCTGCGATACCTACCACTTTCTTATCATGCCTCCTATATTGTTGAACCAAGCCTCTAACCCACCTTGTCCTAGCAAACCTTTGTTTGGCTATGTTACCGCTTTGCTCAGCCCCTCTTCTAGCGCTGTTAGTTGCAGGTGAAGATTGAAGTTTGTTCCTTGTTGGAACATGGAGATGTTGTTCCTTGTTGGAACATGTTTACTTGTTGGGATATCACAGTATTCTTATTTCATTAATGCATCTATATACTTGGTAAAGGGTGGAAGGCTCGGCCTTATGCCTAGTGTTTTGTTCCACTCTTGCTGCCCTAGTTTCCGTCATATCAGTGTTATGTTCCCGAATTTTGTGTTCCTTATGCGGTTGGGCTATAATGGGAACCCCTTGACAGTTCGCCTTGAATAAAACTCCTCCAGCAATGCCCAACCTTGGTTTTACCATTTTCCACCTAGCCTTTTCTTTCCCTTGGGTTCTGCAGACTAAAGGGTCATCATTATTTTAACCCCCCCGGGCCAGTGCTCCTCTGAGTTTTGGTCCGACCGAGCTGACTGCGTGGCCACCTCGGGGCAACTTGAGGTTTGGTTTTACTCGTAGGATGTCTCATCTGAGTGTGCCCTGAGAACGAGATATGTGCAGCTCCTATCGGGATTTGTCGGCACATTCGGGCGGTGTTGCTGGACTTGTTTTATCTTTGTCGAAGTTGTCTTGTAGAACCGGGATGCCGAGTCTGATCGGAATGTCTCGGGAGAAGGTTTATCCTTCATTGACCGTGAGAGCTTATGATGGGCTAAGTTGGGACACCCCTGCAGGAATTTGAACTTTCGAAAGTCGTGCCCGCAGTTATGGGCAGATAGGAATTTGTTAATGTCAGGTTGTAGAAAACCTGAAGTTGATCTTAAATTAAATACATCAACCGCGTGTGAAACCGTGATGGTCTCTTTCCGGCGGAGTCCGGGAAGTGAACACGGTGTTGGAATTATGCTTGACGTAGGTTGTTCTAGGATCACTTCTTGATCATACTTTTATCGGTCGTGCTTTGCCTTCTCTTCTTGCTCTCATTTGCTTATGTTAGCCACCATATATGATAGTCGCTTGCTGCAGCTCCACCTCTTACCTTTTACCTTACCCATAAGCTTAAATAGTCTTGATCGCGAGGGTGTGAGATTGCTGAGTCCCCGTGGCTCACATATTACTTCAAAACCAGCTTGCAGGTGCCGATGAGTCCGTGCAAATGACGCAACCAAGCTCAGGAGGAGCTCGATGAAGATCTTGTCCTTTGTGTTGTTTCGTTCTAGTTGATCAGTAGTGGAGCCCAGTTGGGGTCGATCGGGGATCTGTGTAGCATTTGGGGTAGTCTTCTTTTATTTTGGCTCCGTAGGCGGGCCCTGATTGTATTTGGATGATGTAATGCTTTATTCATGTATTGTGTGAAGTGGCGATTGTAAGCCAGCTATGTATCTTTTTCCCTTATGTATTATATGGGTTGTGTGAAGATTACCTCACTTGCGACATTGCTTTCAATGCGGTTATGCCTCTAAGTCGTGCTTCGACACGTAGGAGATATAGCTGCATCGAGGGTGTTACAAGTCCGGACCGGGGCGTCAGCGCAAAGGTACGGCGCACCCCCTTATCCCAGGTGTTGTACCTTCAAGGAATATTAACACTTGTGCTCTCTTCAGGACAAAGAGACCTCGACGAACTATATTCGGAGAGACCGCCAATCGCGCCTCCATCAGCCAGGCTCCAAAGCCTGGCCCGGAAGCGGGGCTGAACACAAGGCGCACACCGGACGCTCCTCCGATGGAGGATGTGGACAGGTTGTCTGCCACCAACTCTGAGGTGGAGAGTGCCATGAACCACAGGCGTCGCCGGACAATTCTTTGCGACGCTTGTTTCTCCCAAGAGGTGTTAGATGCCTTCAAGTCGGGAGATGCGTACCTCCGTGCCACTCAAAATGGTCTAACCAGAGCCACGGAGCAATATGTAAAAGACATACGGGTAAGAAAATTTTGGTAATTATATATATATCAGTAGCCCCCGAGACTTGAAACAGTTAAAATAACCGATTTAAGGATCATTTGTTATGCAGGTTCTTACAGAAAAGAATTCCCTACTGTCCAAGGAGCTGGAAGAGTGCAAAGCCCAACTTGAGGCCGCACTAGCCGCGGCAGGGGAGCCTAAGGAGACCCCCTCTGGTAATATACACTTCGAAAGATAAGTATTTTGCGAAGCACGGCTTTGGTGCGAATCTGACAAATGAAATTGCAGATGGCGCCGGATTGAATCCGGAAAGGCAACACCTCCTACGCCAGCTAAAGGCTGGTGAGAGGGTGCTATTAAAGGTGATGGGGGAGAAGAACGATCTCTGAGATGCCAACACCAAGCTGGGCGTCGAGCTGAAAGATGTTCGTGCCTAGCTGTCAGACTCCGTGAAGGAGAATCAGCGGCTTCGATGCGGCATATTTAGTAAGTGCTTGAACGAACCTTTTGAAAGAAAGTTCGGCGGGGAAGTCAACTAACAGAGCAATGTCTGTAGGTGTGCTGACAGGTCGTCCTACAAAGGAGATGCCCGGTTCTACGGGTGACCTTCTTCCCGAGCTCTCGCAACTGTTCGATCGAGTTCGGTAGGTGATGCGAGGCATCGCCCAGGCCATGTGGCCATCCGTCTCCATGCCCGAAGGTCTTGGAGAGCTTGCGGAGAAGCTAAAGGGAGCACGGCGGTGCTTCTGGTTGTGGAAGATATCAGCCTGCCGTCAAGGCGCTAGGGAGGCCTGGGCCATGGTGAAGACGCGGTACGCAAAGGCTGACCCCAACCACATGGCCGAGGTCGGTCCTATAGGGCCCGATGGGAAGGAGATCCCTGTAAGCTTAGTGTACGGCCAAGTAGAGTTGGTCGCAAAGTATTCCCAGCAGGACTGTAAATTAGACAGCATGTTAGATGGTATTGAAGAGGAATACAATCAGTCAAAATGACTATGTAATTTAATTGACATTTATAATTCCTTCAAGCCGGATTGTAGATCATTTGTCACGGCCGACCTTTTCGCTTCATCCTTGGGACCTGACGGTCCGGAGTGTGTCCGAATTCCCATGCAGTTATATAGGAACTGGGGAATGCATGGAGACCAGGCATAGGGGTCATTAGTGCGTGAACAGACAAGTGCCCGACTAGTTATGTTATATTACATGGTTAGTAAGAAACATCTTCCAGGGAGAATAGTTCCGTTAGGGGTTCCTTTCCCTGGGAGGCATGCCCTAAGGTGCATGTCCATGCTGTGAAAAGAAACGCAGGAAAAACATCCGGGGGCGTATAGATAAAAATAAAAATAAAAGGATCATCTTTAGTTCACCGACCGAATATTCCCTTAAGAACGCTAGCTTTCAGCTTCACCCAGTCTGAGGTACACGTCCGGCTGACCCAGCAGTAACAATCGCAGAGGTGCTCCCTTTACCACCTAGTCGAACAATCGGGAACGTAGGGGTAAGCACAGGAGCCAGGTAACCCAGCTTGGCCAAAACTTAAGTCATATCGATGCATATAATGGTGAATAAAAGGTACATGCGGAAGTGTGACACATGTGTTGGGCATGAAGCCCGTATGAATAAGCTTCTGTTTAAAGAAGCCCCTAGGTTTAATGAGCGCAGATAGCGTGTCACTTTATGAGCCTTTAAAGGCTATAAGAGAGAGAGGGTAGAAGAGAAATGTAAGACAGAAAATATATAAAAAATGGACAGAGGAAGGAGACGAACATAAAGTCCGGCGCTAGGCATAGAATCTTCGGAGACGGGTTGCGTTCCATGGGTTTGGCTCGAGTCGGTTATCCGATGCATCTCGCAGGCGGTACGCTCCACCAGTCAGGACTTGGTCAATTATGAAGGAACCTTCTGACTTGGGCTTGAGTTTGTCCTTTTTCTTGTCCGGTAGTCGTAGAACTAATTCGCCAACGTTGTAATTTTTGGCCCGTACTTCTCTGCTTTGGTATCTTCGAGCCTGCTATTGATAAAATGCGGAACGGGCTTTTGCCACATCACGCTCCTCCTCCAATGCGTCTAAGTTGTCCTGCTGATCAAGCTCGGCTTCTCTTTCTTCATACATGCACACTCGAGGTGAGTCATGAATTATGTCGCAGGGCAAAACTGCTTCCGCGCCGTACACCATAAAGAATGGTGTGTATCCGGTGGTGCGATTAGGCGTGGTCCGCAGCCCCCAAAGTACGGAGTCAAGCTCCTCTACCCAGTGCGTGTTAGATTCCATGAGGGGCCGCACTAATCTGGGTTTAATGCCTCTCATGATAAGACCATTTGCACGTTTGACCTGGCCGTTAGTTTGTGGGTGATAGACGGAAGCATAATCAAGCTTGATGCCCATGTTTTTGCACCAGAGTTTTACCTCGTCGGCCGTGAAGTTCGTGTCGTTATCAGTGATGATGCTGTGGGGAACGCCGTAATGGTGTACGACCCCGGATATATAGTCTATCACCGGTCCGGATTCGGCCGTCTTAAAAGGCTTGGCTTCTATCCATTTGGTGAATTTATCCACCATGACCAGTAAGTATTTTTGCTTGTGGGTTTCGCCTTTAAGGGGTCCAACCATGTCAAGCCCCCAGACCGCGAAGGGCCAAGTAATGGGGATAGTTCAGAGGGCGGTGGGTGGCATATGGCTTTGGTTTGCAAAGAGCTGGCAACCGGTGCATCGTTGGACTAAGTCCTGAGCGTCTGCCCGGGCCGTCGGCCAATAAAAGCCTGTTCGGAAGGCCTTGCTTACAAGGGACCGAGCTGCAGCGTGATGACCGCCCAGTCCGGCATGAATTTCAGCCAGGAGGTTCCGCCCTTCCTCTTCGGAGATGCACCTTTGAAGGACTCCGGTAGTGCTTTTCTTATAAAGCTCTCCCTCGTGGACTCTGTAGGCTTTGGATCGCCGCACTATGCACCGTGCCTCATTTTGGTCCTCGGGGAGTTCCTGCCTAGTGAGGTAGGCGAGGAATGGTTCTGTCCACGGGGCGATGACGGCCATTATTACGTGGGCTGAAGGTGTTATTTCATTGACAGAGCCTCCGATTGTGTCAGAATGTTCGGTGTCGGGCAGTGCGGTTGGGTCCGGGGTGTCATTGTTCGGCTCCCCTTCCCATACTACGGATGGCTTGAACAGCCTTTCCAAGAAGATGTTGGGGGGACTACATCGCGTTTTGCGCCGATGCGTGCCAGGACATCTGCCGCCTGATTATTTTCCCGGGCTATATGGTGAAATTCAAGCCCCTCGAACCGAGCTGACATTTTTAGGACGACGTTGCGGTAAGCTGCCATTTTTGGATCCTTGGCATCGAAGTCTCCATTTATTTGGGATATTGCGAGGTTCGAGTCCCCGCGCACCTCTAGGTGTTGAATACCCATGGATACTGCCATCCGGAGACCATGTAAAATGGCCTCATATTCGGCTGCATTGTTGGAGTCCGTGTACATAATCTGGAGTACGTATTGAATTGTGTCTCCTGTGGGGGACGTCAAAACGATGCCAGCCCCCAGTCCGGCCAACATCTTGGAGCCGTCGAAATGCATGATCCAATTTGAATATGTGCCGTAATCTTTAGGGAGTTCGGCCTCCATCCATTCTGCGACGAAGTCGGCCAAGACTTGCGACTTGATGGCTCGCCGTGGCATATAAGTTATGTCGAACGGGAGGAGCTCAATGGCCCATTTTGCAATCCGGCCCGTTGCGTCATGGTTGTTTATAATATCGTTCAGTGGTACTTCCGAGGCTAATGTTATTGAACACTCTTGAAAGTAGTGTCGTAGCTTTCGGGATGCCATGAATACCGCGTACGCGATCTTTTGATAATGCGGGTACCGTGATTTGCAAGGAGTGAGGACAGTGGACACATAATAGACCGGCTTTTGAAGGGGGGATTTGTGTCCGTCCACTTCTCGTTCGACGACGAGCACTGCGCTTACAACCTGATGTGTTGCTGCAATGTATAATAGCATTGGTTCGCCAATATTTGGCGCGGCCAGGACTGGGTTTGTTGCCAGTATGGCTTTTATTTCCTCGAGTCCGGCCGTGGCTGCATCCGTCCATTCGAAGTGTTCGGTGCACCGAAGGAGGCGGTAAAGGGGTAGGGCCTTTTCTCCCAAGCGGGAGATAAAGCGGCTTAGAGCCGCCACGCATCCGGTTAACTTTTGTATTTGTTTGAGGTCCTTTGGGATATCCAGTTCCGACAGAGCTCGGATCTTGGCTGGATTTGCTTCGATTCCTCTACCGGATACAATGAAGCCCAAGAGCTTTCCGGCTGGAACGCCGAAAACGCATTTTTCCGGGTTGAGCTTGATGTCGTATGTTCGGAGGTTATCAAATGTGAGCCTCAAGTCGTCTACTACAGATTCGACATGTCTTGTTTTGACGACCACATCATCTACATATGCCTCCACTGTTTTGCCGATCTGGCTTGCCAGACATGTCTGAATCATGCACTGATATGTTGCGCCGGCGTTTTTGAGCCCGAAGGGCATTGTGTTGAAGCAGAATGGGTCGTATGGTGTGATAAATGCCATTGCGGCTTGGTCTGATTCTGCCATCTTGATTTGATGGTAGCCGGAATATGCATTGAGGAAACACAACGAATCGTGTCCTGCGGTAGCGTTGATAACTTGATCGATGCGGGGGAGGGGGAAGGGATCCTTTGGGCAAGCCTTGTTAAGGTCTTAAAAACAACGCACAGGGGCCATGATTTGTCCTTCTTTGGTACCATCACCAGGTTTGCTAGCCAGTGCGGATGTTTTATATCTCTGATGAATCCGGCCTCCAATAGCTTTGCTAGCTCCTCTCCCATGGCCTGTCTCTTAGGTTCGGAAAAACGCCGAAGAGCCTATTTGACAAGTTTGAATCCTGTTTGGATATTTAAGCTGTGCTCGGCCAGCCTGCGTGGGATTCCTGGCATGTCTGAAGGGTGCCAGGCGAAAATGTCCCAGTTTTCTCGTAGGAACTCTCGCAGTGCGGCGTCTACATCAGGGTTTAACTATGCCCCGATGGAAGCTGTTTTATTTGGGTCCATTGGATGGACTTGGAATTTGACTATTTCGTCCGCCGGTTTAAAGGAGGTGGACTTGGATCTTTTGTTGAGTACCACATCGTCCCTATTCACCGTAGAGCGCAGCGCAGTCAGTTCCTCAGCAACTAGGGCTTCGGATAGTGCCTCGAGGGCCAGTGCGGCTATCTTGTTTTTGGCGCGGAGTGCTATGTCCGGATCACTAGTGAGAGTGATGATCTCGTTAGGCCCGGGCATTTTGAGCTTCATGTACCCGTAATGGGGTATTGCTTGGAAGATTGTAAACGCTTCCCGCCCTAGCAGAGCATGATAACCGCTGCTGAACGGAGCCACATGGAACGTGATCTCTTCGGACCTGTAATTATCCGGCGTGCCGAACACCACATCTAGTGTGATTTTTCCTGTACAGCGCGCTTCCTGACTGGGGATTATTCCTCTAAAGGTTGTGCTGCTTCGCTCAATGCAGTTCCAGTCTATTTCCATTTTTTGAAGGGTTTCCTCGTAAATGTGGTTCAATCCGCTGCCGCCGTCCATGAGTACCTTGGTAAGATGAAAGCCGTCCACTATTGGACTGAGGACCAATGCGGCTGGTGCTCGGGCTGTTCGGGATTTAGGTTCATCACTGGCGTTAAAGGTAATAGCCCTGTCACTCCATGGGTTTATTGTTGCTACTTGGTAGACTTCGGCAAGGCTGCGGAGCGTCCTTTTTCGCATATTATTTGATGCGAAAGTCTTGAAGACTGTTAATACCGTATGGGTGTCTCTGGGGTGGCTTTCTGTGGCCTCTGGAATTAGGAGGTTTTCGCCAATTTTGGCCACCTGCCGGAGTATCTAACATGCTCTAAGGCTGTGAGTTGGTGTGGCGTCCTCTGTACTGTGAATTTACAGGGTCCATTAAGCCATCCTTCCAGTACGGTTCCATGCCCTGTAGAGGGGTTTTGCTTTTTGGTATTTGACCTGGTTGTCTGGTTATGATGCACTCTTTTATTTCGGACTGGGTTTGTATTTAGGGCCGGATTGTCCCAAAATTTTATTTTGGTTTTCCAGGCGCTTTCCATCGCACAGTACTTTCGTACAATGGACGCCAAGTCAGCGAAGCGTGTAATATCACGGCGACTTATGGCGTTGAGTATTCCCTTGTCCGAGCAATTATTGCAGAAGATTAAGATCGCGTCTTCCCCGCGGCAGTCCCTTAGCTTGTTCTTAACCAGGAGGAATCTAGCCCAGAAATGATGTACTGTTTCGTCGGACTCTTGCCTGATTTTGGATAGATCGCTTATGTTGGGGTGGGTGGGTGGAGTAAAATCCGAAGCCTCACCCCGTCTGAGGCTCAGAGGCCGAGGAATTTCTGAACTCGAAAATTTGGATCCCTGGGTGTTATCCAATGAATCCAGCCCATCGCCTGACTCTAAGTTCAGGTCTTGAGTGATATCCTCCCCTCCGGGGGTATCCTACTTGGAGGGATCGGGAATCCGGACGTAGCGAGTCCTTAAGATAGACGAAGGGTCGCCGCACTATCCCTCTACCACGACAACGTGATGGGTGACTTGGGGAGAGTTAATCTCTCTCAGATCGGTTTTAGGCCCAATCTGGTCGTAATCCGTAGCGACTCCCAGGGCGGCGAAGCGATCCAAGAGCTCGTTTATGGAGGAAATCTCCATTGGATCTAACTGCTCGGCGACTTCCGAGCTGACATGAAGATTGTTTTCGATGGCTCGAGAGGTCATCGTCGACGCAGAAGCCGAACAGGCGGTCATAAGAAAACCACCTAGCCGGAGGGTTTGGCAAACAGCCAAAGCTCCCTTAGCAAAGGTGCCATCTTTAAAGACGGGGCGAGGCATCCTTCCTGATGGCGACGACACAGAGGAACTCTCAATGAAAGCACCAATGTCGGTGTCAAAACCGGCGGATCTCGGGTAGGGGGTCCCGAACTGTGCATCTAGGCTAGATGGTAACAGGAGGCAAGGGACACGAAGTTTTACCCAGGTTCGGGCCCTCTTGATGGAGGTAAAACCCTACGTCCTGCTTGATTAATATTGATGATATGGGTAGTACAAGAGTAGATATACCACGAGATCGAGGAGGCTAAACCCTAGAAGGTAGCCTATGCTATGATTGTTGATGTGTATATTGTCCTACGGACTAAAACCCTCCAGTTTATATAGACACCGGATAGGGTTAGGGTTACATAGAGTCAGTTACAATGATAGGAGATCTAAATATCCGTATCACCAAGCTTGCCTTCCACGCCAAGGAAAGTCCCTTCCGGACACGGGACGAAGTCTTCAATCTTGTATCTTCATAGTCCTGGAGTCCGGCTGAAGGTATAGTCCGGCCATCCGGACATCCCCTAATCTAGGACTCCCTCACCCCTGCATATGCAAAGTTCACCCCCCAACCGTGCTGACCAGACCACACACAGAAATACAGACCTCTTATGTCTCTATAATAGGCAGACACAAATTTTCAAAATTGAAGTAGGAACATTGGAATCATATCAAATTTATATTTGAACAAATAAACTAAGGAATTATCAGTAGCATAATGTTTAGCTTGAAGGGTGGAGTGTTGCTAGTGCGACACAAAGCAAGTAGGCAGATTGTATTTCATGTAAAAGATCGTAGTCTATGTAAAAGCTGGAAATGACACTTTCCTTCCATACAATGCAGTGCTCGTTGCCCACACATGATGGAAGAGATCACATAGAGAAATACTATTCACTCATATCTATGGTTTTAGAATTTTGAAACGGGGTGACAGTGTCCTGGACTAGGGGTACTCACCACGTCATCTCCCAATCAGTTGGATTGGGCCAAGGACCCCCATGGCCGTATGCTCATGGACCAGTTCGAACAGCCTATGTATACATGAGGAAGATTCCACAAGACTTGGTGATCAAGACAAGGACTCCTCTCCACCGGCGTATTCGACTAGGACTCTTGTTATCCTAGGCCTCTGGTACATTATATAAGCTGAGGCCAGACTAGTCGGTAGATTATTATGACATTACTCATCATACCTGTAGAGTTTAGACGACAACATACGATCTCGAGGTAGATCAACTCTTGTAACCCCTATACTCATTAAAGTCAATCAAGTAGGAAGTAGGGTATTACCTCCATCAAGAGGGACCGAACCTGGGTAAACATCATGTCTCCTCTCTCCTGTTACCATCGATCCTTAGACGCATAGTTCAGGACCCCCTACCCGAGATCTGCTAGTTTTGACACTGACAATGGTGCTTTCATTGAGAGTTCCGATGTGTGATCGGCAAAGGATCAATGCCTCGTCCGTAGATCAACTACGACGTCGGCATCTTCGTTGCCGGCTCGACTGGTCACCTTGGCTCGACCGAGCACTGCGCCCCATCTCCGATCGTCATGTTCGGATGGGGGCCTTCATCAATATCAACTCCGATCTCTATCAAAATCATGGATGAATCATCCATGGAGCTCGGGGGCTCAACGTCAACATTGCCCTCGGGAGACCGTCCTGTTTTTCTGAACATCGAAATTGTATCTGCTTCCAGCACCTACCCGAGCATCACTTTGACGATTCCTTTGGTGGAATTGTGCAGAATTGAGTCTACAACAACCATGCAAAATTTCGTCGAGTTCCGATGGAGGAATCAACGGTAATCTACGATATACCAGAGCCCTGTCAAATCTGGATGGGAATCTGGACGAGTTTAGGGCGTGGTCTTCAGAACCTAGCTCGGAAGTCCTTTGGAAGATCCAACCGTTGATCGGCTGCAGATTTCCTATATCTACCACTGCTCCAAATTTCAGCTCGATCCGACCGTCCAAACTCTAGGAACCTTCCGATTAGTGCATCACTTTTCGGATCTGCTTTCTGGGTGAATACGGATCCGATCAGAATTCATGTTTCTTTATGAACGTGATATTGGACAACATTTTTAAAGGAATTTCCTTCTATGGTATTGTGCATTGTTTTGAACACATGGCCATAAAATTTTAAGCCTTCTTTGAGGCACTCTTCACCATCGCGTTGGTGTCACACTAGTCCGGTGATATTGCTCCACGTCTGCCGACCTGCATTAGAGAGATCATCGCTTCATCGAGCCGAGCCTAACCTTATCGAATCATTAGCTCGACAAGCCGAACAAGAGTTCGGCATCGCGAAGGATCCGTCATCACCAACACCATCGCCCCACGGATTACACGGGTGAGGCGCGCCGACATAGCCGCTCGGTCACTTCATCAATCCGGCATTGACCGCGTCACAAGTTATGACCAGCGTCGGCATGGTCGCACCGTTGCTTTTTCAAGCCGATGTCCATCACGCCAAACTGCTTCAACACCTCGGCTGACATGGCGGCTGCAACGCCTCCTTACTGACCCGCTCCGTCATCTCGGCTAGAGCGGGTTCTTTGCTATTTCTTCATCAACATACTCCGGTGACTTCGGCGTCACCATGCGACCAGCTTCGTCATGTTAGCTGGACCGAGGGCTTTGCCTCGGCGATCCCACCTTTGCCAGTATCACCATGTCGTCGCTTTATCGTCCATCAGGCAATGGGTGTGCGGATCGAGTCCCAATTTTGGGAGTAATCTTTCTTCAGATCGCTACAACAGATAAACCAGGTGCTATTAATCATAGTATTTTTCTTTGTTGCTTGGGTTTATTTTTCCCAAGGCATTATTACTATGGTTTGTTTCATCATCTGTACACAGGTCTATCAAATGGTGGCCGCATTAACAACGGTCACGTGGTGGTTCGGTCAGTTTCCGTATACAGTTCGGTGAATGCCGCATCTGGAACTTAGACCGGCCTGTGAATTCAGGCTTTGCCATGCCTTCACCATGTCACGCTGACGACCTGCATCGACATGACTTTGGTGCCAGGCCACATCTCTTTCAATAAATTATTTTTGCGAAAAGCAATTATCCTTTTTGGACCGCACTATTTTATGTGTGTATGTGATCGACTTCGACTGCGTCACGCGGTCACTTTGGCATGACGACGTCATTGTCCCAATCAGCTCGCGTGATCACCTTGTTGGTCAAATCGCCATACCGACATGTTCGGTTGCCTCGGGGACTTCGGCATCGCTGAGAGAGCTCTCCCTCATCGAGTATTCGGCACACGGACCATATTTCTTTTATTACTCAGTTTGCGTAAATTATTAATTATGCAACAATTTTTTTATTATTCCTATTATCTCTGGCTTGCACTATTTTCTATGCACATGTAAAGGATCCGGGTCGGGTAGCGCTGTCACCTCGACATACCGACGTACCACGTCACCTCGGCTGGACCGAGGGCTTCGTCATTACTTCATTAAACCACACCGGGGACTTCGGCGTCACACTGCCGGCCTGCATTGGCCGTGCTATGTCGCCACTTCGGAGTGCCGAGCTCTTCGCCCCGCCACCTCCGGACCGGCTTGGGGGCTGGGACCTTGTCCCGCCATAAGCTCGGGCCGTGCATCGACACCGAGCACATTAACCAGCTAAGTCGCTTCCATGCTTAAAAACCTATTGAACAAGTCTCATAGTAACAAAGAGCAACCGAAGAAAGGTATCGATGGAGGTACTATTTTCTTCGAAGATGCTTCTTACACTTCGTCAGTAATATAGTATAAGTTCCCTGAGCACGCTTTGTCTGTTACAGCCTTATGGCCAGATTGTCTGGTTATCGGAAACACCGTTGATGCTTTCGACATGTGGAGTACATGACACTTTTTGGTCCTTGACCGAAGAGGGAGAAGCCGACGGTCGGTTAAGACGCGTTTAAAGTTTGGTTGAACATAGATATGATATAAGTACATTGGTACATACAATCATTATACATAAAATTCTTTTACCCAAGTCACTTGGGGGCTCTTAAAATTTATATGGGATGTTTTATAGTAAATGTGTTTTCTTCTTGGTGATTGCAAAGTCTTTTTCTACCGCTCCTTTTTTGACTCGAGTGTATGATCAATAGTCGGATAGCATGTCTTCTCTCTAAAAAGCCGATCGAGTTTAGTTCGCCAAACTGGCCTCGAAGAAGTACTCCGCCTTTGGGATAAGGAGCTCGAAGCCGTAGGCTGGCCCGCTTGAAGTGTTGAGATCGGGTGTGTCATGTTAAAGCATGGCAGAAGCACAATTTTTTCTTTTTTACAATTTTTGGATTGGCACCGAACACTTTTAAACTATTTGTGTGTTTTTAGCACAAGTCTCGCAGTGCAACGCCGGACACCTTTAGAGATTCGACAAAAACATTCTTGGATATTGCTAAATATGCATCGGTTTTGAATTGTGTCTTCGGTCAATAGTTGGGTTGTCCGGCTCCTGCGCTTGCCTCCTACGTTCCGCTTTTTTCGGCTAGGTGTGCAAAGGGAGAACCACTGCGATTGTGCTTCCAGCTCACATGGTTAAGCACCTCAGTGGAGAAATCCGAAAACAGACTGTCACAATAAGCGTAAACTGGTGAGTGATCCGTTGACTGTGTTAAATGATGGGACATTCATAACATTGGCCGAAGTGTTTACGGCTTGACCTCCGATGTCACCGAACACTAACCGGTGGATCATAGCTAGCTTCCCCAGTTTAAAGCTCCTATGACCAAGTGAAAGTTATAAAGCCCGCATATCTGATTGCCTCGTTTCCGCTAACACAACCGCCTTCGGGCACTGAGACATCGGCTAAGGGTTGTCTTGTTATTGCGGAGACACCCTACGTAGTATCTACAAAGGGGTAGAAGCCGACGATGGGCTACTTTCAACTGATAAACAGTCGCAGCAGAGTCAAAATAAACATATCATCGTCATTTGTATTTAATATACAAGGGCTGCCTTCCGTAATCATTGTTATAAAGCCATAAATATGCATCAATTTGACTTAAGATTTTTGCCAAGCTGGGTTGCCTGGCTCCTGTGCTTACCCCTACGTTCCCGATTGTTCGGCTAGGCGGTAAAGGGAGCACCTCTGTGATTGTTACTACCGGGTCATCTGAATTAGTACCTCAGACTGGTTGAAGCCGAAAGCTAGCGATCTTGAAGGATCACATTGGTCGACAATGATGGAAGTAAAAAAATTGGTTCATTAATACCATAGAGTTCGGGAACTTTCCTCGAACTAAATCCTCAATATTTTCCTCCCACATTGATCGAAGGTGAGGTTTCATGATCATGATAAGCATGACGACCCAAAGAAAGGAACCGATAGCAGGAATATTTTCCTTGGAAGATGTTTCTTACATTAAGTAATATAACATATCTCTCTGCGTACCTTTGTTTACAAAACCGTATGGCCGGATTGCCTTGTTTTCCATAAATCTTTGCCCTTATAACGGCTTTATAAAGTAGGACAAACACTCCCCGGCTTCTGGACAAGGAGGTTGAAGCCGATGGTCGGTCAACAAAGTTTTGTACAATGCGGATCCGAGCATTAATTATGTAAAGTACTTGGATACATAGAATCATTACACATAATTTGTGGTTTTACTCTGGATATCGATCCTTAATTCGGCCACCCGTGCCCACATTAAGGCTTGGAGGCTACTGGGCTTCGGGCTAATCATTCACTAATATTGAAAGGGGCGTATCAATCCCCTGATCTGGTTTTGCCACCCAACCGGTGTCTCGAGGGCTACAACATTGACAATCCAATGCAGAAAATTTAAAGTGCAATATAGCTTTCGAGGAGATTATGATCCTCAGGTTGGTCGACCTCACCCAACCTGAGTCTCGAGGAATTTGCACACCGCCTTTTGTGTCCCGAACTATTCCGCCTAGCTAGGAGTTGATCCTCAGGCCGATTTTGAATCAATCTGAGTCTCAAGGGCTACTGGGATCAGCGGTCTTATGTCGTCCTTCACGTGTATCTCGGGTTTTAGACCGATACACACCTTGAGTGCTACTGGCTATATATCTCGGCAGAGAATAAATTGCACCAATCAAAAATATTGACAAAAAATCGGCCCGCAGTCGGGGTGGTGCACCACCTCGGAAGCAGTCCGGCATAAAGCTCGGGCGCTAGTGGTTGGCTCCATAGAGGGCATTTCTGGCATTAAGCTCGGCTAAACTCCTTCAACTTTTTTGAACCAAGGTGATTTATGATACCTGGGATAGAGTCCGGCGTTGGAGCTCAGATACAGTCCGGCGTTGGAGCTTGGACATAGTCCAGCATTGGAGCTCGGATACATTCCGGCGTTGGAGCTCGAAAGCGGTCCGGCGTTGGTGCTCGGCTGCAAAAGATACCTCGAATGCAGTCCAGCGTGGGAGCTCGGACGCAAGAGGACACTGCTGCCCGGGAACAACTTCAAACCCGAGGTGTGGCATAAAAATAACAATGCATTGATAAAGGCCGAGAACTTAAAGGGGCTCCTCGGATACCCGATGTGTAATCTCTTCGGATTTACTTCTCCGATCCTCAAGATCGAAGATGGGAAGATTTGTTGAACTAGTTTTCAAGACCGACGACCGAAGATGAAGAACAGTTCAGAAGAATCGAGGAGCATTCCCAACTTGAAGACCGGTTTAGGGGGCTACTGACGGTGTCCTGGACTAGGGGGTACTCACCACGTCATCTCCCAATCAATTGGATTGGCCCGAGGACCCCCATGGCCGTATGCTCATGGGCCAGTTCGGACAGCCTATGTATACACGAGGAAGATTCCACAAGACTTGGTGATCAAGACAAGGACTCCTCTCCACCGGCGTATTCGACTAGGACTCTTGTTATCCTAGGCCTCTGGTACATTATATAAGCCGAGGCCAGGCTAGTCGGTAGATTATTATGACATTACTCATCATACCTGTAGAGTTTAGACCACAACATACGGTCTTGAGGTAGATCAACTCTTGTAACCCCTATACTCATTAAATTCAATCAAGCAGGAAGTAGGGTATTACCTCCATCAAGAGGGCCCGAACCTGGGTAAACATCGTGTCTCCTGTCTCCTATTACCATAGATCCTTAGACGCATAGTTCGGGACCCCCTACCCGAGATCTGCTGGTTTTGACACCGACACAAGGTGCTCCACCCTAAAAGAATATTGACAACAAATATGACAAGGCAAGTATAGATGTAGTGAATCAATCATTTACTTGTGAGCTTACTAGGATAGGTATGCAGAATTGTAACTGCAGTAAGAGACCGTCCAAAATCTGAATCAAGAAGTTTTTCTAGCACTTATTGTTTGCAACTAATCGACGTGAATAATTGGATATCATATCGAATGAGTAAGAAAGACAAGTAAAATTGTCAACAAACCTGGCCTGCAGTAGTAATCTGGGTCAATGTCATGACGACCAACAATCCAAAATGACAAGTGTTTGTTCCTAGGGCCGGAATTTTGAAACCCTATGAACTTTACAGGTACTAAAGATTACTGAAATACATCTGAACCATTAAGTGTAGGTAGCACTCAGCACACAACAAACCCTAATTAATGACAGTCCTGCCTAATGAGTAATGAATCAATTAGCAAATGGGTGATGAGGAGTGGTTGCTGAGTGTTGAGGACGTATCTCAGGATAAATTGGGTTGGCTTAGTGGGTGATGCATGCGTGAACCCTGAACGGATCGGGAAGGTAGGCATAGTGGCGCGCCTGGGCAGCGGTGACGCTGTTGGGCGAGCGGCTCCTGACCTCCTGTTAGTCCGGTGTTTCCTCCTAGAGTCATGCCGTCCAGGGACGGCAAGTCTCTGGTGAGGCAGGTGGCTGGGGGCGAGTAGAGATCGAAAGCACGTAGCAAAACAGAGGGGAATCGGGGCCTGGCCGACCCAAAATCCCAGGGTGTGCCGCGGCCCACCGTGGGCACCCTGTAGAGATACACACCTGAGGGCCGAACATGCATTTTCAAAACTAAATTAGGAACATTTAGCTGACCAATTAAACGACTCTATTTTAATAATATCATATTCATATTTGAACAACTAAGCTTTTTTAGCTTGATGGGTGGAGCTGTGTTATTATGACATGAAGCACGTATGCTGATCGTATAGTGATCATAAAAGGGGGAAACCCTAAGCATTTTTTTGAGAAAAAGAGGGTTTCCCTCCGATTTCTATTAAAGAAACCACCACAGAACCAACATGATCAATTAAACCCTATTATGACTGTGTCATGGCAGATTTAAAGCTGCAAACCGGGGAAATGTTATTTAGCATCCATTCTTTGTTTCGAACTAAGAACTAAATTCTAAGAGCTGAAAAGAAAGTACAGTAACCAAGTTACGATCTATTTTTTGGTTGAGATCAAAAAGTTATGGTTATATGAAGTACCACCTCTCTTGCGGCGACGTGTAGGCATCGAAGGTGCGATGCCTGTCGGTGGCGTTGAAGCAGATCTGCGACGGTAGATGGGTGCATCGGGTGACAAGTCCCATTGCGGTGGAAGAGAATGTCGTGTGAGCGGCCCGGGCAAAGTGGACGATGGCGCAGATGAAGCGAGACGACACGATGCAAGGCACTTGGTCCGTCGCCGTGGATGAGAAACGTCCATTTCTAGCAGTGGACGATGCGGTCTTGGTAGGCGCTCCGGCATGGTGGAGGACGGTGGCGATGGATGGGTTGGAGGACGACGACGATGGATGGGGTGGAGGACGGCGGCGATGGAATGGGTGGCGGACGGAGGAGGCTGGTGTGGGGATGGTGTTCTAGCACGGATGGTGTATGAATGGGAAAATGGAGGGAGAGGTATGGGGAACCATGTTTTTGGGACGCGCCTATCTAAAATATGGGGAAGTTACGAACTTAGCCCCCGTTTAAAATTTGGACGTCTCGTCAGTTGGGGATAGGACGGTAATCTCGTATCTCGCAAATATTTACCCAGAGTGATTTCGGGCGAGGAGAGGGTGTTTTGGTGCCCATGGTTGGTGCCCATGGTGTATAAACGGGACTGACAGGTAGGGCAGTTGTGTCACGTCTGAGTGAAGTTACAAACCTGCCCCTATTGAAATTATTTGCCTACATCAATTTCGGCAGAGTCGAGTTTGTTTTGCCACCCGCCATGTATGAATGGGGAAATGGAGGGAGAAATAGAGGTCTTTCGGACGATCTTGAATCAAATGTGTTTTTCCACCCATGTTTCGCGCCCGCCGTGTCGGAATGGGCTCAGAGGCGGTCGTGTCACGTCTAATTGAAGTTACTAACCTACCCCTATTGAGAGCAGTGGAAATTGGGCTGATGGATTGTCCGTGTAAGGGGTAGACAGTAATTTCCATCTTCTAAACACTTGGCTTCAGGCAGCCGACATGGGAGTGGACATTTTGCCGCTTCTTTTGAATTTTGGGACAATAAGCATCCACGTATACTCTAGCAACTAAATTCGAATCAATTTTGTATTCCTATGCGAATCTTTATGAATCTTTCTATGTGTTTTTATATATCTTCAAAAGCACGACAAAGATGTATTCCACTGTCATATATGAATATGATTTACAAATGCCGATACTCGAATTCAGAAGCTGGAATCCAGTTTAAGGTGAATTCAAATATTTGGAACACTTTATGTCCAACTCAAATGTCACACGCAACATAATGTGTACTCCCATTTATATATGTACACAAGGGATGTATCAAGATTCAAATACCGAGTCAATCAACCAATAATTTACAAAACTAACATATATATAAACACTTATAGAGTATATGGATCAATAATACCAACTAACATACATAAGCCAGGCCGTTGTACTTTTTTTGCTAGAAGAGCATCCTTTTTTTAGCGAGGCTAGTACATCATCTTGGCCCATCTATACTACTATTATTGTTGAATGCACACTCAGCCCGATTGGCATATTTGTCGGTCTGTCACAGCAATCAAAATGAAATGTCTCTGAGTCTTATCAATTAATACAGAGTTGCTCTCAAATAAAATTACAAACCAAAAAACAAAAAACAATTATTATATGATCTCTAAAACAAATGGTTTGATCGATTACATGAACAAACAACACAAAGAACGTGTCACCTATGATTTACCAAGTGGGAATTTAATTTCCTTTTTTCCTTCAGGACCTTAACAATGCGGTCAGTCTCAGCTTGCTTCATTTCGAAATCCACCAAATATTTAATGGTTTTCTTGAGTACTGCTTGTGATTGTGCTGTTTGCTTCCTCAACATGTCAACTTCATCTCTAAGTCTAGAAGCGGAATCTCTTTCTACCACTAGTTTAGCCTCTAGAGCATCAACAGTTGGCAATTCATGATGCACGATTGGGCCGGTGCCACTGCTATGGGATGATACAATGTCCATGGGGACCTTGCTCTTTGATCTTGGGCTAACCTGTTTTGCCATTAATGTTCCGATTGGATTCTGAAAAGTTGAAGTTAGCAAAACATCTCAACTGGGAGTTATAACAGCAAGCTAGTTAAACAAACAAGGAAATAAAGAGTTTCAATTGGATGTTGAAAAGTAGTTATTAACATCATTGTAACCGGTTGTTGCAGCAGCAAAGTAGTTAAACAAACAAGTTTTGCAAAAGGTGCCTGTTGTGCCATTGGAGTTTCTCTTGGATCCTGAAAAGTTGAGTATCCAGTAACATGATTAGAGCAACCGGTTGCAGTAGCAAATCAGTTAAACAAATAAGTTTTGCAAAAGGAACCTGTTGTGGCATTGGAGTTTCTCTTGGATCCTGAAAAGTTGAGCAGTCAGTAACTTGATTAGAGCAACAAGTTACAACAGCAAACCTGTTACACAAATATATTTTTGAAAATGTACCTGCTGTGCAATTGGACATCCAATTGGATCCTGAAAACTTGAAGTTGGTGAGATTATTACGGTAGCAAACCAGGTAAACAAGGAAGTTTCTGAAAACATACCTGTTGTGCCAACGGAGTTTCAGTTGGATCCTACAAACTTGAATATTAGCAATCAATAAATAAAGTTTTGCAAGAGCCATAAGAAACTAACATCAAAATAGTAAAACTAACCAGTTTTGGCAACATATTTAATTACAGATGAACTAGTAAAACTAACAAGTTCTTGGCAACGTATTAAAGTAACAAGTCGGTACCGTTTACCAGAAACACAGACATCTGTAAAATTCTTTGATGTAAGCAAAATGATTCCAACACATATATAAGTTAAAAAGACGGTGTCCCTCATATAAACCTGACAGTTGTCTATCTATGAACATGCAAACATTACTAGTGCTACAAGTGATAATAGCAAACCATTTAAACAAACAGGGTATCAGAACGTAAATTACACGTGAATTCTGCTACACCCTAGAAGTAAATATGACCAGCTATCTACGTGCTTAAGTAGCTATTTAAGTTCAGGCAAATAGGTAATTCTTAACAGTAAGTATCAAACAGGTAGATAGGCGCAGTCTATGATTAACAGGCTATGGCATTATGTAATCAGTAGCAAACTAAATTAAGCCAAGCAATGTAATTGAACAATTTTTCAATAAGTGGCTAACTAAAATTCCGAGAAGCAGGTAACTGAACTTATGCTAGCTCTTTTTACAGGCACACTGCAACTCCCTTTTCACTTACAAGGTTCTACGAAGGAGTCCATGGCATCAATTGCTTGGATACGCAGCCCCAATACTTCTTTCTTTCCACACTGCATTGGTAAGTCGAATGGTTAATCTGGTAAGAAGGTGCGTCCTCGATATGTTATATGAGGACGTGTAGTCAGACTAGTTGTAGACACACACATCACAATGGCTTTTACTATATATCTCATGTGATTACATTTGGCATATCAAGATCTAAGCAATCTACAATAGGATGAAAAGACTGGCATCCTTCACATTATTGGCAAACTCAGTTCATAGAAACAAGGAATTCAACCATTTTGTGGGTAAATCAAAAGCGCCATTGGAATATTTTTCACTACCCAAATCATATACGCAAAAGGGGTGACGCCATCGTAGGGGCTGGTATGGGCATTTGCCTCAGGTGGCTGGAAAGTGTGCACCTAGTTTGAGTCATGTAGGTTGGCCCAGGCTAGTTATGTTCGTCCCAACGCACGAGCGGGCAATGTAAAAATAAAGAAAACTGTTTCAATTTGGATGGGCCAATAAAGTAAGTGCAAGGTAGTCCCTATAGAAGGCTCGCGGCCCAAACGAGAGCCTCCCATATCGATCCACAGCAGGAAAAATCCCAATTTGTTCCCTCCAGCCTCCAGTCTGGTTCGCTCCTAACCTAGCCGCCACTGGACAGACCAACACAGCACTTCCTCCCGGCCTTGTTGGAGGGCGGTCGCTGGGCTTCAAGAGAATGGAAGGACAAGAAGATGAAGATCTAGCCCTGGGTGTAGCCTGCGTGGGAGGCAGCGGCGGCAGCACGGGCATGGCAGCGAGCTTGCGCAAATGGACAGTCGCAGCTTGCAAGAGCAGCATGCGCAACGAGCAGGTACATCACATCCCTGAATATATATAATTCGACTGTTCAATTTCTGGCCAATAGTTAAACCTGATGGTGTTGTGAAACTGCCCGTATGTAGGGAATCTATGCGAAAAAAACAATTTCTGCTTATTTTATAACTCCCCCAATCAATACTGAACTGACTGAATCTGATGTATCTAATCAAGTTTCCGATGCAAACATACAAGCTCATGTTGTTCTTGAGCCTGAAGTGTCTAATGAGCAGACTGCTAATGAAGGATTTGATGCAAACATTTTACATGCTCCTGGTGATGAACAAATAGTGTCTAATGAGGGATCTAATGATAGCATTTTGCAAGCTCCCATTGAAGGATTTAGTGTCTAATGATGATCTGCTATGTTGAGAGAGACATAGAGATTTGCAGGCATTGATGACAAGCAAATTATAGTACATTTTCATGGCTTCAAGAAACGCCGAGGCCATCTACCAGAAAGTCCCCGTATCATGACAAAGTAGCATAAATACTTTTCTAATCTGTTGTTTGAAACTATGGGCATACTTGTGCATGATAGATATATTGATATGCAGTTTGCGCACTGGTTAAAGGTGCAATTACATTTCGATATTTTCAGCCAGAGAGCGAATAATTCAAGCATGTACAGACCATGTTAGTAGTCCTTATACACCATGTTGCATTTTGTGTTTTTTCTAGCTTGCATCATTTAGTGTTTTATAATCTGAACTACTTTGGATCATTAGTTGGTTTTCAAAGTGCATGTAGCTTCACATTTCTCAAGTTATGTTGATTTCCGGAGTGCAAGTGCCTTCGTATTTTTTAAGTTAAATGTTTGCCCCTGGTAACTTGAATTCGTGGTGTAGCGACCAGACCTCAAATGGTCCAATCTCTGTGCTCAGGTATCATCCCTGGATCAGTAATGCTGACACCACACAGTACTTGAAGGATTTATAACAGAGTAGCAATCACACACTTATTACATCGAGTGTCTCAAAAGAGAACTTATTACATAAATATGGCTTAAGGCCATCTAATAACGATAACAACGGAAGGCTTGGAAGATAAGTGAGTCCATCAACTCCAACGGCATCACTGAGTATAGAACCACGACCTAAAAGCACCTTAATCGTCGTCTGAAAAGTCTGCAACATTAACGTTGCAGCCCGAAACGGGTCAGCACATGAATATGCTGGCAAAATAACACATAGAGAGTAATGGGATGAAATAGGCTATTCTATATGCATATTTGGCTGGTGGAAAGCTCTATGGTTGCAGTTTTGCGTAAAGCCAATTTTTCCCTACTGCAAAGGAATAAATTTTATTTAACTATCATGGTAGTTGTTAAACACTGAGAATGGTTGACAACATTCTCAATCCCAATTAAGCAGCATCATTAAACAAAACCCAACAAAATTAATTTTAGAGTAACATGATGAGATTCACATGATAATCCAAGTACTAGATACTCAAGATGTCCATAACCGGGGACACGGCTAACCATGATTAGTTTATACACTCTGCAGAGGTTTGCGCACTTTTCCCCACAAGACTCGATCGCCTTCGTTTGATTTCTCGCACTACATGGTGTTTGAGAAACGGATGACCGAGACATAGTCTTTCAGAAGCACTAGCACCTTACGATCGGGTAGACCGTTACACCTACTTTCCCCTACATCTGCTAGTCTACCACTGTAAGAGTTCGCAGAACTTAATCAACTATGCTAGAGCCCATGGTAGCTTTTGGCTGCACACGGAAGTTTCTAGCATGAATAAATCTCATGATCCTTTTGATCCTGGGTGGAGATCCATAAAAAAAAGGCAATCGCTAGAATACCCAGGTGACTCAATCCACCCAGATGTGTATTTAAGTTGCCACCTTAGATAAACCATTAATTTAACAATCTCACATCTGTCATGGATACACTCACCCAATCCACGTCTACTAGCATAGCATGGCACAATAAGCAAACGTATAAGTAACTCCCAAATGTTTGATAATAACAGGTAATAGGTACTATCTCAACTACTTCCCAAACCCACAATTTAATTAGATCCTAATCATGCAATGTGTGAGGATTGATCTAATGCAATAAAAACTGGGTAATTGGAAGTATGATCAAAGTGTTACTTGCCTTGCTAATGATCCACCAAGCCTACCGATTCGAAGTAACAAGCGGCACACTCTGGGTACTCTATCGCAAACAAACAAGCATACAATAAACTAACGCACAGGTAAAACTCGAATAAAAGATCTAACCAAAAAGTTCAACTTAAGAACTCCGGTTGGCAAAAAGAATCAAATCAAAGGAAGCAACGAAAGACAAACGACAAAAAAACAAGCTTTGTTTACTATTCTGAATCTAGGGCAACTTTTACAGTAGCAAAAACTTGTTTGAGTTGGTTAAATGGAAATAGGGTTTCGAGGCGAAACTCCAGGCTCTTGAATCGCCTGATTCCGATAAACGAGCGAAAAGTTAGACTAAAACGAAAACCGGATTAGGAATCGCGATCAGAAAAATCCTGGATTTAAACCGAGAAAAAGAAAAACGACGAACGTTCGTTAAAACGAATGAACGCTCGCTAAATAAATAAACCGGAAAAACCGATCTATTTAAAAAAACGAAACTAAAAAAACGAACAAAACCGACGGAAAACCGATCGGTTTTCTAAAAGAACCGGTGGCGAAAAAAAACTACTCCGGCGGCGGCGGATCCGGAGGTCCGGTGGCAGCGGCGAGGCGGCGCGGCGAGGTGGCGGGCGGCACGGGCGACGGCGCGAGGCGCGGCGCGGCGTGGCGGCGGTGGCGGCGACGGCCTAGGGTTAGGGTTTCGGGGGCGGGGCGGGGCTGGGCTGGCCTCGGGCCTCGGCGGCGCTATTTGAAGGCCCGGCCAGGACTCAGTCCTGGCTGGTTACGGCCCAAAGTCGGTTCGGACTTTTTTTTAAATAATTACGCTCAGAAAAAAAAACAAAACGAATACTAAATGGACTCCAAAAATCCCGAAATAAAATTTCCCCAGCTTCTAAAATCAAGCCGCATAGGATGAACATTTATTTGGGTCCTAAATGCAATTTTGAAAAACGCGCATTTTTCCTAAATTCAAATAAAATAGCAAATAAAACCAAAATAAAATCTTATTTGATTTTTTATTAAATCCTCAATATTTCTTTATTTTGGGAAAGTCATTTTATTCCCTCTCTCATATTTTTTACTAGAAATAATTGAATATAAAATAAATAAAATCAAATGATCCTATTTTCAAAATTTGCGAAAACTCAAATATGAAAATAACGAAATCCCCAACTCTCTCCGAGGGTCCTTGTGTTGCGTGAAATTTCTAGGATCAACCAAAATGCAATAAAATATGATATGCAAAGATGATCTAGTGTATAACATTCCAAATTGAAAATTTGGGATGTTACAAACCTACCCCCCTTAAGATGAATCTCGCCCTCGAGATTCGGGTTGGCTAGAAAATAGGTGAGGGTGGTCCTTCGGCAAATCTTCCTCTCGCTCCCAGGTGGCTTCATCCTCCGTGTGGTGGCTCCATTGAACTTTGCAAAACTTGATAACCTTGCTGTGGGTGACTTGACTGGCATACTCTAGAATCTTGACTAGTTTCTCCTCATAGGTCAAATCACTATCCAACTGAATTGCTTCCAGTGGCACTGTATCTCTCAGCGGTATATCAGCCATCTCTGCGTGGCACTTCTTCAACTGGGAAACATGGAACACGTCGTGAATTCCTGATAATCCTTCGGGCAATGCCAACTTATAAGCTACTTCTCCCATACGCTCCAAAACCTTGTATGGTCCTACAAAATGTGGCGCTAGCTTTCCCTTAACTCCAAAGTGCTTAACTCCACGAAGTGGAGATACTCGAAGATAAACTCGGTCTCCGACTCCGTAAACTGTCTCCTTGCATTTAGAATCTGCATAACTCTTCTGCCTGGATTGAGCTACCATGAGCCTATCGCGAATCAATTTCACTTTCTGTTCAAACTCCTTTATCAGATCCGGTCCAAACAACTAGCGGTCTCCAACTTCATCCCAAGACAATGGGGTCCTGCACCTCCTTCCGTACAAGGCTTCGAAAGGGGCCATCTTCGAACTGGATTGATAACTGTTGTTGTAAGAGAACTCTGCATATGGCAAATTCTCGTCCCAACTAGATCCGTAATCTAGCGCACAAGCTCTCACCATATCCTCCAAAATCTGATTGACTCTCTCGGTCTGTCCATCTGTCTGCGGGTGGAAAGCTGTACTAAACTCCAGTCTGGTACCCAAAGTTTCATGCAACTGATTCCAAAACTTTGAGGTAAATTGGGTTCCTCTATCTGATACTATGCTCCTTGGAACTCCATGCAGACATACGATTCTGGTCATGTATATCTTTGCCAACTTTGCACTTGTATAGTTAGTCTTCACTGGAATGAAATGAGCTACCTTTGTCAAACGATCGACTACAACCCATATCGAGGCATAACCTGAACGTGTTCTGGGCAATCCTATAATAAAATCCATGCCTAACTTATCCCACTTCCATTCCAGTATTGGCAATGGCTGTAGCAATCCTGCTGGCTTCTGATGCTCTGCCTTTACTCTTTGACATACATCACAAACTGCTACATACTCTGCAATATCCTTCTTCATTCTGGTCCACCAGAAGGTGTCCTTCAAATCCAAATACATTTTGGTATTTCCTGGGTGAATCGAATATGGTGAATCATGGGCCTCTTGCAGAATTAACTTCCTGATCTTCGAATCATTTAGCACATAAACACGGTCTTCAAACCATAAGGTATCGTGCTCATCCTCACGAAATCCCTTAGCTTTTCCTTTGCTCATTTTCTCTTTTATAGAGGCAATCTCCTTGTCGTTCTTTTGAGCTTCTCTAATCTTATCCATCAAAGTAGATTGAATCTCCAATGCTGCTACATAGCCTCTTGGAACTATTTCCAAACGTAGCTCTCGAAGATTTTCGGCTAACTCCCTTGGTAACTCTCCCTTCATTAGGGTGTTGATATGACTTTTACGGCTCAGTGCATTGGTTACTACGTTAGCATTTCCCGGGTGATAAAGGAATCTCATATCATAATCCTTGATGAGCTCCAACCATCTCCTTTGCCTGAGATTTAACTCCTTCTGCGTGAAAATGTACTTCAAACTCTTGTGATCTGTGTACACCTCACAATGGTTTCCAATGAGAAAATGTCTCCAGGTTTTCAATGCATGCACTATGGCTGCTAACTCCAAATCATGCATAGCATAATTTAACTCATGAGGCTTAAGCTGTCGTGAGGCATAGGAAACAACTCTTCCTTGTTGCATAAGCACTGCTCCAAGTCCTCGACGTGAAGCGTCACAATACACCTCATAATCTTTGGTCTCATCCGGCAAAATCAACACTGGTGATGTAACCAGACGTTTCTTCAACTCCTGGAAACTGGCCTCACATTCCTCGGTCCATATGAACTTGGTATCCTTCTTCAATAACTCTGTCATAGGCTTCGCAATCTTCGAGAAATTTTCAATGAATCTCCGGTAGTATCCTGTGAGTCCAAGAAAACTCTGGATCTCCCCCACTGTTGTTGGCGCTTCCCAATTTGTCACAGTGTCAACCTTGGTGGGATCTACTGCTATACCTTCTCCGGATATAACGTGTCCGAGAAATCCAACTTCCTTCAACCAAAATTCACATTTGCTAAACTTGGCATATAACCGATGTTCTCTGAGTTTACCAAGTACCAAACGCAAATGCTCCTTATGCTCCGCTTCATTCTTCGAGTAAACCAGAATATCATCAATGAACACTACGACGAACTTATCCAAAAACTCCATAAACACCTTGTTCATCATGTTCATAAAATATGCAGGGGTGTTAGTCAGTCCAAACGACATGACCGTATACTCGTACAGCCCATACCTAGTGGTAAAAGCCGTCTTAGGTATATCCTGTTCTCGAATCTTCGACTGATGGTATCCTGATCGCAGATCGATCTTGGAAAATACCTTAGCTCCTTGCAATCGATCAAACAGATCATTGATCATCGGTAGTGGGTACTTGTTCTTGATGGTTACTTCATTCAATCCTCGATAATCAACAACCATCCTTAACGATCCATCCTTCTTCTCCACTAGAAGTACTGCCGATCCCCAAGGCAAAGAACTTGGGCGGATATATCCTTTATCGAGTAACTCCTTAATCTGCTTCTTAATCTCTTCCAGATCTTTTGCGGGCATCCTATATGGTCTCTTAGATATTGGCCCTGTGCCTGGCAAAAGCTCAATCAAAAACTCAATATCTCTATCTGGTGGCATGCCTGGCAAGTCCTGTGGAAATACATCAGGGAAATCCTTCACTACTGGTACTTCCTCCTGCACAACTCCTGTTAACGAATTTACTTGAGTCCTTTTAGGCACATGTCGGGATACATACTTGATCCTTCTCCCTTCTGGGGTGGTAAGCAAGATCGACTTACTGGTGCAATCGATGTTTCCTCCATACATCGACAGCCAATCCATCCCCAGAATTACATCCAATCCTTGTGATTCCAAAATGATTATATCCGAGGGAAACACATGCCTACCTATACTCAATGGCACTTGAAAACATCCTTGGCTAGCCATATACTCTGCTCCTGGTGAGCTTACGAACATAGGTGTTCTAAGAACTTTGGTGGGCAGATTATACTTATCCACAAATCCCCTTGATATGTATGAATGCGATGCACCAGTATCGAAAAGAACGAGTGCAGCAAATGACTTAACCAAAAACTTACCGATTACTGCATCCGGCTGCTCTTCAACCTCCTCCAAGTTAACGTGGTTCACCTGTCCCCTGTTGAAAGGGTTCGGCTTCTTCCCAGAGCTTCCATTGCCATTTCCATTCTGGGATTCAGGACATTCATTGGCATAATGTCCGGTCTTCTGGCACATAAAACAAGTGACTTGGCTCAGGTCTCTCTTGGCTGGGGTCGATGGGTTGGTGCAGTTCTGACCGTTGCTTCCTCCATTCCCATTACCATTCTTGGTGCCATTGTGATTGTGCGAGCTACCTCCTCCATGGGTATGCTGAAAATGTCCTCCCGGTCTAGGGGTAAAACATGGCTTCTGCAGAGCTCCTGAATTGTACTTCCCTTGTCCATACTTCCTCTTGCGATTCTCAATCAGCTGCTGCTTCCCTTCAATCATGAGAGCACGATCTACCAACTCCTGGCAGTTGTTGAAGGTTGCTACCATCAACTGCATGGTCAACTCATCATTCAGTCCTTCCAGAAACTTCTCCTGCTTAGTTGCATCCGTAGCAACGTCATCTGGGGCATAACGTGCTAGCTTACTAAAGTCCTCCACATACATGCCAACTGTCCGTCCTCCTTGGCGCAAGTTGCGAAACTCTCACTTCTTCATGGCCATAGCTCCTGCTGAAACATGGGCAGTACGAAAAGCCTGCCGAAACTGGTCCCACGTGACAGTGTCAACAGGGAAAGTGGCTGTGAAATTCTCCCACCATGATGCTACGGGTCCTTCAAGCTGATGTGCGGCAAACTTCACCCTTTCCGCATATGTGCATCCTGCTGTGGTCAACTCCCTAGCTGTCTTACGGAGCCAATCATCTGCTACTATCGGCTCGGTGCTACTGGAAAACACCGGCGGATTCAGCCTAAGAAAACGGGCTAAATGATCAACAGGTGGTGATGGTGGTTATTGTTGTTGTTCCCCTGATTCTGGTTCTAGACTAGCAACTGCATCAATGTGTTCTGCTGCTGGATCAACTGAGTGAGCTCCGGTGCGAAGGTAAATCCGGGGTCACGTCTCGGAGGCATCTGAGGGTTTCGAAAAGATGAGATTTAAAAATAGAGGGAGTCTAAAGAGAAAACACTGCCCATATGCACATGAGACAAAAGCAAACAATTCACTTCATTCAATCAATCAAACAAGGGCATACAATCGGTCTAACTATCGCAAAAGTGCTCGGACTACTATATTTACATGGTGGAATACTAGTACTGATTTGGTGGTCTACTAGAAATATTCTTCGGTTGCAGACTCCATGATATCTTCTCCAGCTTCATCAACATAGTCATCATTGCTATCATCTAGATCCGAGTCGGTGTCGTCGATGATGATGTAGTCTTCCGGGCGAATCTCCTTGGGTTCCTCGTATTCTTCTACTGGTGTAGGGCCTCCCATAAATATTCTAATCTTCATTGTTAGGTCGGCTGTCGGTGTCAAAACCGGCGGATCTCGGGTAGGGGGTCCCGAACTGTGCGTCAAGGCCGGATGGTAACAGGAGACAAGGGACACGATGTTTTTACCCAGGTTCGGGCCCTCTCGATGGAGGTAATACCCTACTCCTGCTTGACTAATATTGATAATATGGGTAGTACAAGAGTAGATCTACCACGAGATCAAGGAGGCTAAACCCTAGAAGCTAGCCTATGGTATGATTGTTGTATATGGAGTTGATGTCCTATGGACTACAACCCTCCGGTTTATATAGACACCAGATAGGGTTAGGGTTACACAGAGTCGGTTACAATGGTAGGAGATCTTGAATATCCGCATCGCCAAGCTTGCCTTCCATGCCAAGGAAAGTCCCATCCGGACACGGGACGAAGTCTTCAATCTTGTATCTTCATAGTCCTGCAGTCCGGCTGAAGGTATAGTCCGGCTACCCGAACACCCCCTAATCCAGGACTCCCCAGTAGCCCCCGAACCAGGCTTCAATGACGATGAGTCCGGCGCGCAGATTGTTCGGCATTGCAAGGCGGGTTCTCCTCCAAATCCTGTGTACCTGTAGGAATAATGTCCGATTTTTGTAATGTAGTGCTCCTCGGCTTCCATGCCCAATAATGGCCGTCTTCCACGTGTCAAACAAATGCGAAAAGCCGGGGCGTTTTTACATCCACACCCCTAGCCGTATAAACGAGCCGCCTATTTAACGGGATGGGGATTTAGGTCCAAACCACATCTTCTCCTCTCCGCGAGTTATCATCAGAGCGCTTCCAGCAAAGGTCCATTCCAACATGACCAGCCGCCGCAGCTCCTCCCCTCGCCCCTCCGGTCCCAAACCCGGGGACTAGGAGAGTTGCACCATCCCGCATAGCGAGTTAGTGTCACTTCAGGCCAAGGGATTTCTCCCTCAGGCATACATGGTCCCGGTCCGAGCCGGTCTCGCCACCTACAATGGCGGAAAACAAGCGAAGAGCACCCCCAATCCTTCTAAAGGAGAGCGGGTGTGCCTCGTCCCCTATATAATAAGGGGACTGGGATTTCCAATTCATCCATTTCTCCGCGGGCTTCTGGAGTTCTACGGCCTCCAGCTGCACAATCTCACGCCCGCCTTCGTATTACATATTGCGGGTTTCGTCACCCTGTGCGAGCTATTTTTAGGCGTTGAGGCTCATTTCGCACTGTGGAAGAGGTTATTCTGCCTGGTGCCCCGTTCTCAAGAGGGGTCTATATACCAAGTGGGCGGAGCCGAAGTATGGTGCATCCCCGGGATCGGATACCTATCCGGAACCCCAAAGAAGGTGTCCAAGGACTGGCCTTCGGAATGGTTTTACATAGATGACGTCCCGCTACCGGACCCTATCCGGGTCGGTCTCCCTGAGTTCAACAGTGCTCCGTTGAAGAAAACGACAGAGACGTCCTTTACCTGATGGGTCAGATAAGACTGTTGGCTCATTCCGGACTAACCATGATTGGAGTCATGGTCGCATGCATTATGCGGGGGGTGCAGCCGCTTCAATATAGAGGCCACCCCATGTGGGATTTCAACGGGGAGGATGACGCCACCCGTTACGGTCGTAAGGGGCCGGCCTCAGCCGCCACCCTAGTAAAGATCTTATCCTCTTTGTACAAAGGAGAAAAGGAGGAATTCCTCCGCGTCAACCCCCGGGCCGGATTTACTATGTACGATCCTCCAAGTTGGGTAAGTGAACAATTGTGCTTGCCCGTTTGTTTTATACTCCCACGGTTAGATATGTAGTCTAACGACTTCAATGCAGGAACTGCGATAGTATGTAAAGGATATAAATAGCCGCCCTCCACAGCCCGAGGACCCAGAATGGTCCCTCGATCCAGACTCCGAAGAGGATCCGGACATATCGGTGGAGCTTATCGACGGGGTGTTCCATCAGCTAAGCAAGGACAATACCTTGGTAGCCATTACGGCTGATTACCCAGGGTTAATCTCGGCCTCCCAGGTGACAGAAACCAGATTCTCATTCCCTTGAGAGAGACTCCATTCTCACATATTCCGGTGTTTCTGACGACAACCGTGTTTTGCAGGGGAGATTTCCGAGGCAGGAGGCCGAACCTGCGGCGGCTAGCCAACGAGGGGCCGCAGGGCCCCGTGGGGCAAAAAGGAATGTAGTCCGGACTGAGATGCTGGCGCAAAGGTATAGCGCACCCTCTGTTTCCCTGGTGTTATTCTGTCAGGGCATATTAATGTTCGTGCTATCTTCAGAACGAAGAGACCTCGCCGGACTACATCCGGAGAGGTTGCCAATCGCGCCTCCACCAGCCAGGCTCCAACGTCTGGCCAGGAAGCGGAGGCGAGCACAAGGCGCGCACCGGACGCTCCTCCGACAGAGGATGCGGACAGGCTGTCTGCCACAAATTCTAAAGTGGAGAGTGCCATGAACCACAGGCGTCGCCGGACAGTTCTACGCGACGCTTGTTTCTCCCAAGAGGCTTTAGATGCCTTTAATTCGGGAGATGCGTACCTCCGTGCCGCTCAAAATGGTTTAGCCAGAGCCACGGAGCAGTATGTAAAAGACATACGGGTAAGAAAATTTTGGTCAAATATATATATATAACAGTAGCCCCAGAGACTTGAAATAGTTAGAGCAACTGATTTAAGGATCATTTAATATGCAGGTTCTTACAGAGAAGAATACCGTACTGTCCCAGGAGCTGGAAAAGTGCAAGGCCCAACTAGAGGCCGCACTAGCCACAGCAGGGGAGCCCAAAGAGACCCCCTCAGGTAAGATACACTTCGAAAGATTAGTATTGTGCGGTGTGGGTGCAAATCTGACAAATCATATTGCAGATGGCGCCGGACTCGATCCGGAAAAGCAACAACTCTTACGCCGGCTAAAGGCCGGTGAGAGTACGTTGACAAAGGTGAGGCGAGAGAAGAATGATCTTCAGGATGCCAACACCAAGCTGGACGTCGAACTTAAAGATGTTCGTGGCCAGCTGTCGGACTCCACGAAGGAGAATCAGCGGCTTCGACGCGGCATATTTAGTAAGTGCTTGAACGAACTTTGAAAAAAGAGTTCGGCGAGGAAGTCGACTAACAGAGTAATGTCTGTAGGTATGCTCACAGGTCGTCCTGCAGAGGAGATGCCCGGTTCTACGGGTGACCTTCTTCCCGAACTCTTGCAACTGCACGAGCGAATTCGGCAGGCGATGCGAGGCGTTGCCCAAGCCTTATGGCCTGCCCACTCCATGCCCGAGGGCCTTGGAGAGCTTGCGGAGAAGCTGAAGGGAGCTCGGCGGCGCTTCCGGTTGTGGAAGATATCGGCCTGCCGACAAGGCGCTAGGGAGGCCTGGGCCATGGTGAAGACCCGTTTTACGAAGTCTGACCCAAACCACATGGCCGAGGTCGGACCAGTGGGGCCTGACGGGAAGGAGATCCCTGTAAGCTTAGTATACGGCCAAGTAGAGTTGGCCGCGAAGTATTCCCAGCAGGACTGTAAATTAGACAGCCTGTTAGATGGTATAGAAGAGGAATACAATCAGTCAGAATGACTATGTAATTTTGAATTGACATGTGTAATGCCTTCTAGCCGGATTGTAGATCGTTTGTCGTTGCCGACCTTTTCGCTTCAACCTCGGGACCTGACGGTCCGGAGTGTGTCCGAATACCATAGCGGTTATATAAGAACCGGGGTATGCGTGGAGACCAGGCGTAGGGGTCATTAGTGCTTTATCAGACAAGTGCCCAACTAGTTATGTTATATTACATGGTTAGTAAGAAACATCTTCCAGAGAGAATAGTTCCGTTAGGGGTTCCTTTCGCTGGGAGGCATGCCCTAAAGTGCATGTCCGGACTGCGTGAAAAGACGCAGAAAAAAGCATCTGGGGGCGCATAAAATGAGTAAAAAGATCATCTTTTATTTCACCGACCGAATATTCCCTTAAGAACGCTAGCTTTCGGCTTCACCCAGTCTGAGGTACACATCCGGCTGACCCGGCAGTAACAATCGCAGAGGTGCTCCCTTTACCGCCTAGCCGAACAATCGGGAACGTAGGGGTAAGCACAGGAGCCAGGCAACCCAGCTTGGCCAAAACTTAAGTCATATCGATGCATATAATGGTGAAGAAAAAGGTACATGCGGAAGTTTGACGCATGTGTTGGGCGTGAAGCCCGTATAAATAAGCTTCTGTTAAAGAAGCCCCCAGGTTTAATGAGCGCGAGTGGCGCGTCACTAGATGAGCCTTTAAGGGCTATAAAAGAAAAGAGGGGAAGGAGAGAAATGTAAGACAGAAAAATGCAAAAAATGGACAGAGGAAGGAGACGAACACAGAGTCCGGCGCTAGGCATAGAATCTTCGGAGACGGGTGGCGTTCCACGGGTTCGGCTCGAGTCGGTTATCCGACGCATCTCGCAGGCGGTACGCCCCACCAGTCAGGACTTGGTCGATTATGAATGGACCTTCCCACTTGGGCTTGAGTTTGTCCTTTTTCTTATCCGGCAGGCGTAGAACTAGTTCGCCAACATTGTAATTTTTGGCCCGTACTTCTCTGCTTTGATATCTTCGGGCCTGCTGTTGATAAAATGCGGAACGGGCTTTTGCCACGTCACGCTCCTCCTCCAAGGCGTCCAAGTTGTCCTGCCGATCGAGCTCGGCTTCTCTTTCTTCGTACATGCGCACTCTAGGTGAGTCATGAATTATGTCGCAGGGCAGAACTGCCTCTGCGCCGTACACCATAAAAAATGGTGTGTATCCGGTGGTGCGATTTGGCGTGGTCCGCAGCCCCCATAGCACGGAGTCGAGCTCCTCTACCCAGTGCGTGTTAGATTCCTTGAGGGACCGCACCAGTCTGGGTTTAATGCCGCTCATGATAAGACCATTTGCACGTTCGACCTGGCCGTTGGTTTGTGGGTGATAGACGGAAGCATAATCGAGCTTGATGCCCATGTTTTTGCACCAGAGTTTTACCTCGTCGGCGGTAAAGTTTGTACCGTTATCGGTTATGATGCTGTGGGGGACGCCATAACGGTGTACAACCCCGGATATGAAGTCTATCACAGGTCCGGATTCGGCCGTTTTAACAGGCTTGGCTTCTATCCATTTGGTGAACTTATCCACCATGACCAGTAAGTATTTTTTCCTATCGGTCCCACCTTTAAGGGGTCCGACCATGTCAAGCCCCCAGACCGCAAAAGGCCAGGTGATGGGTATAGTTTGGAGTGCGGTGGGTGGCATATGGCTTTGGTTGGCAAAAAGTTGGCAACCAGCGCATCGTTGGACTAGGTCCTGAGCGTCTGCCCGGGCCGTCGGCCAATAAAAGCCTGTACGGAAAGCCTTGCTAACAAGGGACCGAGCAGCGGCGTGGTGACCACCGAGTCCGGCATGAATTTCAGCCAGAAGGTTCCGCCCTTCCTCTTCGGAGATGCACCTTTGAAGGACTCCGGTAGTGCTTTTCTTATAAAGCTCTCCCTCATGGACTCTATAGGCTTTAGATCGCCGCACTATGCAGCGGGCCTCGTTTTGGTCCTCCGGGAGTTCCTGCCTAGTAAGGTAGGCTAGGAATGGTTCTGTCCACGGGGCGATAACCGCCATTATTACGTGGGCTGAAGGTGTAATTTCATTGGCAGAGCCTCCAATTGTGTCAGATTGTTCGGCGTCGAGTGGTGCGGCTGGGTCCGGGCTGTTATTTGCGGGTTCCCCCTCCCATGCTACGGATGGCTTGAACAATCTTTCCAAAAAGATGTTGGGGGGACTGCATCGCGTTTTGCTCCGATGCGTGCCAGGACGTCCGCTGCTTGATTGTTTTCTCGGGCTATATGGTGAAACTCCAGCCCTTCGAACCGAGCTGACATTTTTAGGACGGCGTTGCGGTAAGCTGCCATTTTTGGGTCCTTGGCGTCGAAGTCTCCATTTATTTGGGATATCGCGAGGTTTGAATCCCCGCGTACCTCTAGGCGCTGGATACCCATGGATACTGCTATCCGGAGACCATGTAGGAGGGCCTCATATTCGGCTGCATTGTTGGAATCCGTGTACATGATCTGGAGCACATATTGGACTGTGTCTCCTGTGGGGGACGTCAGGACGACGCCAGCCCCCAGTCCGGCCAACATTTTGGAGCCGTCGAAATGCATAATCCAGTTTGAATATGTGTCGTACTCTTTAGGGAGCTCGGCCTCCGTCCATTCTGCGACGAAGTCGGCCAAAACTTGCGATTTAATAGCTCGCCGTGGCTTATAGGTTATATCGAACGGGAGAAGCTCGATGGCCCATTTTGCAATCCGGCCCGTTGCATCGCGGTTGTTGATAATATCGTTGAGTGGTACTTCCGAGGCTACTGTTATGGAACACTCTTGAAAGTAGTGTCGTAGCTTCCGGGATGCCATGAATACCGCGTATGCAATCTTTTGATAATGCGGGTACCGTGATTTGCATGGAGTGAGGACAGTGGACACGTAGTAGACCGGCCTTTGAAGGGGGAATTTGTGTCCATCCGTTTCCCGCTCGACAACGAGCACTGCGCTGACAACTTGATGTGTTGCTGCAATGTACAATAACATTGGTTCGCCGGTGTTCGGCGCGGCCAGGACTGGGTTTGTTGCCAATATGGCTTTTATTTCATCAAGTCCGGCCGTGGCGGCATCCGTCCACTCGAAGTGTTCGGTGCGCCGAAGGAGGCGATAGAGGGGTAGTGCCTTTTCTCCCAAGCGGGAGATGAAGCGGCTTAAAGCCGCCACGCATCCGGTTAATTTTTGTATTTGTTTGAGGTCCTTTGGGATATCCAATTGTGACAAAGCTCGGATCTTGGCTGGATTTGCTTCAATTCCTCTACCGGATACAATGAAGCCCAAGAGCTTTCCGGCTGGAACGCCGAAGACGCATTTTTCTGGGTTGAGCTTGATGTCATATTTTCGGAGGTTATCGAATGTAAGCCTCAAGTCGTCTACTAGAGATTCAACATGTCTTGATTTGACGACCACATCATCCACATACGCCTCCACTGTTTTGCCGATCTGGTTTGCCAGACATGTCTGGATCATGCGCTGATATGTTGCGCCGGCATTTTTCAGCCCGAAGGGCATTGTGTTGAAGCAGAATGGGCCGTATGGTGTGATGAATGCTGTTGCGGCTTGGTCTGATTCTGCCATCTTGATTTGATGGTAACCGGAGTATGCGTCGAGGAAACACAACGAATCATGTCATGCGATGGCATCGATAATTTGATCGATATGGGGGAGGGGGAAGGGATCCTTTGGGTAAGCCTTGTTAAGGTCTTTAAAATCGACACACAGGCGCCAGGATTTGTCCTTCTTTGGTACCATCACCAGGTTTGCTAGCCAGTCCGGATGTTTTATGTCTCTAATGAATCCGGCCTCCAATAGCTTGGCTAGCTCCTCTCCCATAGCCTGTCTCTTGGGTTCGGAAAAACGCCAAAGGGCTTGTTTGACAGGTTTGAATCCTTTTAGGATATTTAAGCTGTGTTCGGCCAGCCTGCGTGGGATCCCTGGCATGTCTGAAGGGTGCCACGCGAAAATGTCCCAGTTCTCTCGTAGGAACTCTCGCAGTGCGGCGTCTACATCAGGGTTCAGTCGTGCCCCGATGGAAGCTGTTTTATTGGGGTCCGTTGGATGGACCTGGAATTTGACTATTTCGTCAGCTGGCTTGAAGGATGTGGATTTGGATCTCTTGTCGAGTATCACATCATCCCTGTTAACCGTGGAGCGCAGCGCAGTCAGTTCCTCGGCCGCTAAGGCTTCGGATAGTGCCTCAAGGGCTAATGCGGCCGTCTTGTTTTCGGCGCGGAGTGCTATGTCCGGATCACTAGCTAGAGTGATAATTCCGTTCGGCCCGGGCATCTTAAGCTTCATGTACCCGTAATGGGGTATTGCTTGGAAGATTGTGAATGCTTCCCGCCCTAGTAAAGCGTGATATCCGCTTTTGAACGGGGCCACCTGAAACGTGACTTCTTCGGACCTGTAATTATCCGGCGTGCCGAACACCACATCTAGTGTGATTTTTCCTGTGCAGCGCGCTTCCCGACTGGGGATTATTCCTCTAAAGGTTGTGCTGCTTCGCTCGATGCGGTTCCAGTCTATTTCCATTTTTTGAAGGGTTTCCTCATAAATGAGGTTCAGTCCGCTGCCTCCATCCATGAGCACCTTGGTGAGGCGAAAGCCGTCCACTATGGGACTGAGGACCAATGCGGCTGGTGCTCGGGCTGTTCGGAATCTAGGTTCATCACTTGCGTTGAAGGTAATAGCAGTGTCGCTCCATGGATTTATTGTTGCAACTTGATAGACTTCGGCGAGGCTGCGGAGTGTTCTTTTTCGCATATTGTTTGATGCGAAAGTCTCGAAGACTGTGAGAACGGTACTGGTGTCCTCGGGCTGGCTTTCTGCGGCCTCCAGAATTAAGAGGTCCTCGCCAATTTTGGCCACCTGCCGGAGTATCCAACATGCTCTAAGGCTGTGAGTTGGTGTGGCGTCCTCTGTACTGTGAATTCTACAGGGTCCATCAAGCCACCTTTCCAGTACGGTTCCATGCCCTGTAGAGGGTTTTGGCTTTTTGGTGTTTATCCCGGGTGTCCTATGATGATGCACCCTCTTAGTTCGGACGGGATTACTATTCAAGGCCGGATTATCCCAAAATTTTATTTCGGTTTTCCAGGCGCTTTCCATCGCACAGTATTTTTGTACTATGGACGCCAAGTCAGCGAAGCGTGTAATATCACGACGACTTACGGCGTTAAGGATTCCCTCGTCCGTGCAATTACTGCAGAAAATTGAGATTGCGTCTCCCTCGCGGCAATCCTTTATCCTGTTCATAACCAGGAGGAATCTGGCCCAGTAATGATGTACTGTTTCCTCGGGCCTCTGCCTGATTTGGGAGAGATCGCTTATGTTCGGGTGGGCGGGTGTCGTTGAATCTGAAACCTCACCCAATCCAAGATTCGGAGGCCGAAGAGTTTCCGAACTCTGAAGTTCGGATTCTTGGATGTTGTCCAATGAATCTAGCCCGTTGCCTGATCCTAAGCTCAGGTCTTGAGTTACATCCTCCCCTCCGCGGGTATCCGGCTTGGAGGGTCGGGAATTCGGACGTAGCTAGTCCTTAAAATAGATGAAGGGTCGCCGCACTGCGCCTCTACCACGGCAACGTGGTGGGTGACTTGGGGAGAGTTAATTTCTCTTAGATCGGGTTTAAGCCCAACCTGGTCGTAATCCGTAGCGACCCCCAGGGCGGCGATGCGATCCAAGAGCTCGTTTACGGAAGAGAGCTCCATTGGATCTAGCTGCTCGACGAGCTCCGAGCTGACGTGTAGGTTGCTTTTGATGACCCGAGAGGTCACCGTCGGCGCAACAGCCGAACAGGCGGTCATGAGGAAACCACCTAGCCGGAGGGTTTGGCCGATAGCCAAGGCTCCCTTAGCAACGGCGCCGTCTTTAAAGACGGGAGGAGGCATCCTTCCTGATTGTGACGGCACAGAGGAACTCTCAATGAAAGCACCAATGTCGGTGTCAAAACCGGCGGATCTCGGGTAGGGGGTCCCGAACTGTGCGTCAAGGCCGGATGGTAACAGGAGACAAGGGACACGATGTTTTTACCCAGGTTCGGGCCCTCTCGATGGAGGTAATACCCTACTCCTGCTTGATTAATATTGATGATATGGGTAGTACAAGAGTAGATCTACCACGAGATCAAGGAGGCTAAACCCTAGAAGCTAGCCTATGGTATGATTGTTGTATATGGAGTTGATTGCCTACGGACTACAACCCTCCGGTTTATATAGACACCGGATAGGGTTAGGGTTACACAGAGTCGGTTACAATGGTAGGAGATCTTGAATATCCGCATCGCCAAGCTTGCCTTCCACGCCAAGGAAAGTCCCATCCGGACACGGGACGAAGTCTTCAATCTTGTATCTTCATAGTCCTGGAGTCCGGCTGAAGGTATAGTCCGGCTACCCGAACACCCCCTAATCCAGGACTCCCTCATCGGCATTCTTGTCCACTAGTACTTTGATTTCCTTTTCAAAATGTTCACGTGTAGCCTTGAGTTCTTCCTCCAGTTCCTTGATTCTTGTCGTCGCCTTCTTCAGATCTATCATGTCGGCGCACATCTGGTTCTCCTGACGTCGAATGTGCTGGTTTAACTCCTGGATAAAAGCTACAATTGATCTATCCTTCCTAGTGCTGATCATCTCCCAGTGCTCATCTCGGGGCCCACAAATCTGGTAGATAGTATCCTTGAGATCATTGTGGTAGACTTCTCCAATGCGTCCCATGGCGATGTGAGCTGCCATGCTCCTTCCTAGATCCCAAGTTGGTGCATCAAAAGAAAACTCTATGGGCTCAGTGACTGGCATGAACGTCCTTCCTGGAACCTGAACTTGAATCATCCAGGGCTCTTCTTCCGGTAAAGTGGCGTTATAGGTTCCGGTGAAGCTTGGTACTCCTATGTTCAGGTATCTAGTGACTTCCTTCAAGTGACGTCCAAAGGGTGTATTTTCATCTGGTTGCGTGAACTTGTTCCTTGCATCCGCCATACTAAAAGATTAGAAAAGATGAGAAGTCAGAAAGAGAAGAGAGTGAGTAGTGATCTAGGTCTTTTAGCTTAGTGGTCGTGTCCTACAGTCAGTGTGTGCTCTGATACCATCTTGTAGCGACCAGACCTCAAACGGTCCAATCTCTGTGCTCAGGTGTCATCCCTGGATCAGTAATGCTGACACCACACAGTACTTGAAGGATTTATAACAGAGTAGCAATCACACACTTATTACATCGAGTGTCTGAAAAAAGAACTTATTACAATAAATATGGCTTAAGGCCATCTAATAACGATAACAGCGGAAGGCTTGGAAGATAAGTGAGTCCATCAACTTGAACGGCATCACCGAGTATAGAACCACGACCTAAAAGCACCTTAATCATCGTCTGAAAAGTCTGCAACATTAACATTGCAGCCCGAAATGGGTCAGCACATGGAATATGCTGGGAAAATAACACATAGAGAGTAATGGGATGAAATAGGCTATTCTATATGCATATTTGGCTGGTGGAAAGCTCTATGGTTACAGTTTTGCGTAAAGCCAATTTTTCCCTACTGCAAAGGAATAAATTTTATTTAACTATCATGGTAGTTGTTAAACATTCAGAATGGTTGATAGCATTCTCAATCCCAATTAAGCATCATCATTAAACAAAACCCAACAAAATTAATTTTAGAGTAACATGATGAGATTCACATGATAATCGAAGTACTAGATACTCAAGATGTCCATAACCGGGGACACAGCTAACCATGATTAGTTTATAAACTCTGCAGAGGTTTGCGCACTTTTCCCCACAAGACTCGATCGCCTCCGTTTGATTTCTCGCACTACATGGTGTTTGAGAAATGGATGATCGAGACATAGTCTTTCAGAAGCGCTAACACCTTACGATCGGGTAGACCATTACACCTACTTTCCCCTACATATGCTAGTCTACCACTGTAAGAGTTCGCACAACTTAATCAACTATGCTAGAGCCCATAGTAGCTTGTGGCTGCACACGGAAGTTTCTAGCATGAATAAATCTCATGATCCCTTTGAGCCTGGGTGGCGGTCCATAAAAAACTGGCAATCGCTGGAATATCCAGGTGCCTCAATCCACCCAGATGTGTATTTAAGTTGCCACCTTAGATAAACCATTAATTTAAGAATCTCACATCTGTCATGGATACACTCACCCAATCAACGTCTACTACATAGCATGGCACAATAAGCAAACATAGAAGTAACTCCCAAAGGTTTGATAATAATAGGTAATAGGTACTACCTCAACTACTTCTCAAACCCAAAATTTAATTAGATCCTAATCATGCAATGTGTGAGGATTGATCTAATGCAATAAAAACTGGGTAATTGGAAGTATGATCATAATGTTACTTGCCTTGCTGATGATCCGCAAAACTTAGCGATTCGAAGTAACAAGCGGCACACTCCGGGTACTCTATCGCAAACAAACAAGCATACAATAAGTAGTCAACTAATGCACATGTAAAACTCGAATAAAAGATCTAACCAGAAAGTTCAACTTAAGAACTCCGGTTGGCAAAAAAGAATCAAATCGAACGAAGCAACGAAAGACAAACAACAAAAGAAACAAGCTATGTTTACTATTCTGGATCTAGGGCAATTTTTACAGTGGCAAAAACTTGTTTGAGTTGGTTAAATGGAAAGAGGGTTTCGAGATGAAACTCCAGGCGCTTGAATCACCTGATTCCGATGAACGAGCGAAAAGTTAGACTAAAAGGAAAACCGGATCAGGAATCGCGATCAGAAAAATCGCGGATTTAAACCGAGAAAAAGAAAAACGACGATCGTTTGTTAAAATGAACGAACAGACGAACGCTCGCTATATAAATAAACCGGAAAAAACTGATCTATTTAAAAAAACGAAACTAAAAAACCGAACAAAACCGACAGAAAACCGAACGGTTTTATAAAAAAACCGGCGGCAAAAAAAACTACCTCCGGTGGCGGCGGATCCGGCGGTCCGGCGAGGCGGCGCGGTGGCGGTCCGGCGGCGGCAGCGAGGCGGCGGGCGACGCGAGCGGCAGCGCGGCGAGGCGGCGGGCGGCGCGGGCCGGCGGCGGCCTAGGGTTAGGGTTTCGGGGGCGGGGCGCGGCTGGGCTGGCCTCGGGCCTCGGCGGCGCTATTTGAAGGCCTGGCCAGGCAGAGTCCTGGCCAGTTACGGCCCAAATTCGGTTTGGACTTTTTTTAAAATAATTACGCTCAGAAAAAAACAAAAGGAATACTAAACGGACTCCAAAAATCCCGAAATAAATTTTCCCCGGCTTCTAAAATCAAGCCGCACAGGATGAACATTTAGTTGTGGCCTAAATGTAATTTTGAAAAACACGCATTTTTCCTAAATTCAAATAAAATAGCAAATAAAACCAAAATAAAATCTTATTTGATTTTTTTATTAAATCCTCAATATTTCTTTATTTTGGGAAAGTCATTTTATTCCCTCTCTCATATTTTTGTACTAGAAATAATTGAAGATAAAATAAATAAAATCAAATGATCCTATTTTCAAAATTTGAGAAAACTCAAATATGAAAATAACGAAATCCCCAACTCTCTCCGAGGGTCCTTGTGTTGCGTGAAATTTGTAGGATCAACCAAAATGCAATAAAATATGATATGCAAAGATGATCTAGTGTATAACATTCCAAATTGAAAATTTGGGATGTTACACGTGGATCCACCACTGCACACAAATCATACACGCGGGCCAGTACGAATTAAATGAAATACAGGGACTTATGCTAGCTCATTGTACGAGCTCACTACAGCTCTACTTGCGCTTGGTATGTGTCAGGACCCCGACTCAATGCCACATCGATCTAGCATGTAACACCTCATATCACTTTGCGGCCTCACGCATACAGCTCTACTTGCGCTTGGTATGTGTCAGGACCCCGACTCAATGCCACATCGATCTAGCATGTAACACCTCATATCACTTTGCGGCCTCACGCACGGTATTCCCACGGGTGTCGCCTTACCTTTGCCCGGGACCGTTTGCGCCTTTTGGCACACGTATATGATAGTGTCGCTAGCATCCATATGATAAGGAGCCCGGGCTGACATGGGTAGCCGTAAACCCAAAGTGGCACAAACTTACAGGGACAGGCATCCATGACCCAGCATCGAACGTGTCGGTCATCAGCAAGTGGGTCCGGGCTGTAGCACTGGGCTAGCAGGACTCCGGTAAACCGGGCTGTAGCGGGCTAACAGGGCTCCGGTACTCAATGCGTGACATTTCCCCGAAGGGACAGACACAGGAACGAAGAAGGACACATGTCGGCTAGCCTAAGTGTTCCGGAGCAGTAGCAAGCTACCATGGCTCGGTGGAAACACTAGGAGACATTTCCCAGTAAGAGAGGCTACTAAGGATAAACAACTAGATAGTCAGATCCCACACATACCAAGCATTTCAATAACATACACACAATATGCTCGATATGTGCAAATACAACATGGCATCACAACATGACTCTACGACTCAAGTATTATATTCAATAGGCTCCGAGGAGCGAGATATTACAAACATGGGTCTCATGATCCAACAATCAGAGCATACAAGTCAAAGCACATGCGGAAGCTTAACATGTCTGAGTACAGACAACTATAAATGAAAAAGGCTGAGAAGCCTGACTATCTACCAGATCCTGCCGAGGGCACAAGATCGTAGCTGAGGTAACAAGCTAAACGTCGAAGTCCACGTGGAACTACTAGTGAGACTGAAGTCTCTCTGCAAAAACATAAAATAGGCAAACGTGAGTACAAATGTACCCAGCAAGACTTACATCAGAACTATCTACATATGCATCATTATCAACAGAGAGGATGGTGGGGTTTAACTGCAGCAAGCCAGCTTGACTTGGTGGCTAACCTGAACTACGACTGCAAGTAACTCTTGAGGTGGCGCACACGAGTCCACATATTCACCATATCAATACACCACTATGGATCCGCTCCCGTCTCCCTACGAGAACGCCATCCATAGCACTCACGCTTATCTTGTGTATTTTAGAGTATCCACTTTCACTTGTCTATGAACTATGCAAGAGGTCCAAGTTTCCATATCCGAGGAATCTGGCTATTCGAATAGATAATGATAACCCTGCAGGGGTGTACTTCTTCACACACGCTCTCGCCACTTATCGCCCTGTACACGTCATGTACCTCGGCAACCTTCAAGCGGAAGCCGGGCGAGGGAGTTGGCCACGGCCTACCTAAACACTCAAGTCTCTCGTCCAGGTTTATCGCCTATTCGGGTTCCATCCGCAAGGAGATCCGGCCGGGGTGTCGCTCACGGCCCCAAACGATGTGAGCAGGGTTCCCAAGCCCACCATCCGGGTGCCACTTGGTACACCGGGCCACTGTGCCTAGTCTGTCCCAAGCCCACCTGTACCGGGTGCCACTTGGTAGACTACTAACACTACCTACAAACACCAGAAACTAGTTGCAACTCCTAGACAGAGAACAAGGGTGATTAAGAAGCCGAGAGGGGCACTTAAGCATTCCAATGCGTGGTAGTAACTATTCATGGATCACAAACACAGAACTCAGTTCCCGAGGACGGCTGCAATGAGACAACCCACCATGTACTCCTACATGGCCTCTCACCGCTACCTTTACCAAATCGTGTTCACACACTTAGCTCACACACAGTAGGACATGTTCACACACCTCTGATTCATCCCCGATGAATCAGACCTGACTCAACTCTAAGCAGTAGCAGGCATGACAAACAAGCATGAATGAGTAGGCACATCAGGGCTCAAACAACTCCTACTCATGCTAGTGGGTTTCATCTATTTACTGTGGCAATGACAGGTCATGCAAAGGATAAAGGGGTTCAGCTACCGCAGCAAGTAACAAATATGTCGTTGTTGTCCTAATGCAGTAAAAGAGAGCAGGAGCGGGAGAGTGGGATTTTATCGGAATGAACAAGGGGGTTTTGCTTGCCTGGCACTTCTGAAGATAATATAGCTCTTCATCGGTGTCATCGATCATATCGCCGGTACACGTCTATCGAGAGGGGACAATTACCGGCAAACAAGGAAGAACACAATCAATGCAATGCGACAATATGATGCATGAAGGTGACATGGCAATATGATGTGATTTGTGCTGATGCAACTAAACCAGATTAAATGAAGTTGGTTTGAATCCAAGATTCAAATTCAAACTCCACATGTTGTTATTTAAATGCCATTTAATTGAATTGTCCTAAACAGTGGTCATAAGTTGTTCTAACATGCATGAAAATGGTACAGATGGATAGATTGGATTTTTCTGATCATTTTTCATATATAAATTATTTAATTCTGAGCTACGGTTGAATTTCTATGAATTTTAGAAGTTTAGCTATTTTCTGAAATTAAATAAATCATTTCTGATTTATTTAAAACTCCAGAAAACATTTACTGCGTCAGCATGACGTTGGCATGACGTCAGCAGGTCAACAGGGGCTGGTCCGGGTCAAACCTGACCAGTGGGGCCCACTGGTCAGTGACTCAGGTGACTAACAGAGTTAATTAATTCTAACTAATCAAATTAATAGCCACGGGGCCCACTGTCAGTGTCAGCAGGGGTAATTAGTTTAACTAATTCAATTAGTACTAATCCTAATTAACTAACAGAGTTGGGCCCCACCTGTCATTGACCCAAGGGGTCAAACTGGGCCCACATGGTCAGTAGTCAACGGGGTCAAACCCCTGGTCAGTAGGGTCAATCCCGCCGGCGACTCGACGCCGGTGAGGCCCGGGACGGTGGCGGCCGTCGGAAACACGCTACAGGGCACGGGCGAGGCCGTGCTTGGGCTCGTTGGAGAGCCCTTGCTCCCGCGCGTCGAACGGTGCGGGTGCTGGGTCGTGGGGAGGCTAGAGCTGACGACGGCGAGCTCCAAAGCGGCGGCCGGAGTTCGGCGAAGTTGGGAATGGTGCTGTGGGGCACGGCGGGGCGAACGGCTGGGTGCTACGGGTAGCTGGCGGTGTGGCGCATCCAACGATGATGGTGGTTGGATCTAGGGTGGCCGGGAATGACGACGGCGTCGAGCCGGGCGGCGGCCGGAGCTCGGGGGTTCGCGGGACCGGCGCTGCGGTGTGCAAACGAGACGATTGCCGTGCTAGTTTTACTCTACGGGACGTTGTGAGTGCAACGGACGCAGGCGTGGGACCAAAAGGTCACCGGGGCTTCGCCGGCGACGAGCCCGTGCGGCGGAGCGTCTCGGTTCCGGTAGAGGGGGCGGCTAGAGCTTGAAATCGGACATGGGGTTAGGGGGAAACGAAGCAGGGGCTCACGGGGATCATGCAGGGAGGGTCAGCGAGCTCGGGGAAGCACGAACGGCGGCGAATCGACGGCGACCATCGGCGGCGGTCGAGGACAAAGACGATGGCGTGGAGGCGATGCAGAGCTTCCCGAGGGGCTTGGCTCGGTGGGGAGGAAGAGGGGGTCGAGGCGGAGCTCCTGAGCTCAGCGGAAGGGCGAGGGGTGGCCGGTTGCTATGGATGCGACGGCGGCGCCCTCCGGTGGCTCTCGGTGGTGCTCCAAATCGAGGGAGGGAGAGAGCTAGAGCGAGCAGAGAGAAGGGATAGCGGTCGAGGGGGTCGAGGGCGTCTCCATGGCGTCGCTAGAGGGCTCGGGGAGGAAGCAGGAGGTGGCCAGGGGCAAGCGCGCGCGGGGGCGACACGCCTCTGTCCTTCTGGCGAGGAGGAAGACGACAGGGGGGGAGGCGGCGGTGGGCTGGGCCGGAACGGAAGCTGGGCCGGCTCTGCTGCAGGTGAGCGCCAGGTAAGTGGATGGGCTTCTCTCTTTTATTTCTGTTTTTCTATTTATCTGCTCTGTTTTGACTTAGTTTATAAACCAAATCATTTTAATATATCCTGAAAATAATTGTGGGCATTAACTGAATTATTACAGAGGCCCTCAACTATTTTCAGAATTGTTGGAGCATTTAAAAATATTAACAGTATTTAAATGCCCCAATTCAAATACAATATGGTTTATTCAAAAATCCAAAAATGTCTTGGAAAAATATCCATCATCTCTGGATATGGTTTTCACCCTTTTCCATTAATCATGAACATTTTTGCAAACCAATTTGGGTTCTTTGAATATATTTTGAAGTTGAACCTATTTGCATTGCTTTGGTGCTAGGGCTTGGTCATCCCCATTTCAAATTTCATGAACTTTAAACATGATGCACACATGGAAGCAAGCATAGGTCAGGCCAGAACTAGGGATGTGACAGTATGTTCCATGTACAAGTCCATGTTACCACTTGCTTGGATGTGCCGGCCTTGTGCTTCTTGCATCCCCCTCTGGATTTTCTACACGGCAAATGGTTGATCAAATAAGAGGAATCGACCTTGCTGTTGTACCGGAGGACAGATACTTACAAGGTTATACGGCTGTGCAGGATGTGTACCAGATCCCGTAGCGCCATCATGCTTCGCTAAAAATGGTTTTTCTTGTTTCAGATGATATCTCCAGAATAAACAAGAGTTAAAGTCAGAGTTGCATAGGCGTGTAAGCTAAGAGAGCAGTGAAAGGATATCCAAACATCGTTGGAACAGTGCACAAGGGAGTGATGTGTGGATACCTAGTTTGGGCCAGCGTTTGGGCATACTCACCTAGCTAGAGTGTGGGCCACTTCAGAGCCATTGAGGGTGATGCGCGGATGTTGGTTGTCTATGCACGAATGCAGATCTTGAGTGGAAGCGGAGCGCTATGATGCGATGGACGAGACAGTTGGTCAAGGCCCAACAGCCTCGGGGGGGAGGTGCGACGATGTGCTTGGTGAAGTAGCCCCAGTGAGGTGGGAGACTACGTCGGCGAAGCGCACCTGATGCGGTAGAAGTCAGTGTCTGTGAGGCATGTCGATTGCGGTGGCCGATGTTGTCGGTGGACCAACCGGTGCGGTGGACGAGGGCATAGATGAGGTAGCTCCAGTGCGGTAGTGAAGCGCGACCGTCGTCTTCGTCGTTGTCTAGCACAGAGGTGGGGAAAGAGATGAGACAAGGGGTGATTCAAACTTTTATTGGGTTGGCGGCGAATTAGGGATTTGAGCAATCTGGGCGCGGAAGGGGGCGGTGGAGAAGGGAGATTTTGCAGGGCTGGAATTGGGGCCGCCAGATATTTCAATTCGAAACGTGGAAGCGCGAACTTATTTTGTCATCATTCTTTTTTTTGGAGGAATGGGGGAGGGAGGGAGGGGGTGGGTGGATGGGTGCTAAGCATGCGTACGACACAGGCTACCACCACGACACGACCCTGGTCTGCCTCGTGCGCCTACATTTGAGAATGCAAACGAATCTTCTTTCATTTGGAAACAAATCTGTATGTATTACCATGCCCGTGTTTTCCTTGCAAATAATTAGTCATTTGAAACGAGATACTATAAATTAATTAATGAGGAGTTATTTGAAAAAAAATCGAAATGGTATCCACGCTAACATGGATTAGAGTGTGTGTCACATAATTTGTTATTTGAATTAGAGTGTGTGTGTCACATAGCAATCTCCAATTGTAACGTGGATTTCGCATTTCACGGTATCCATGCTACTTTTTTAATACAAATTCATATGTATATGATGAACACCATGGTAGTGAGAAAACTTTGGATGGATTCAAACATATGACCTACAAAATAGCACAACAATCGAGTCAATGTCAACTTTTCAAAACCTAATACGGCACAAATTGGAAATAATTACCCATATGCATGGTCCTTAGTTCAAATCTTACAATGTACATGGAACTGAATCATCAATATTAAGTCTCGTACTATCTACATTCAAATGTTGTTTTTAGCCCCACCCACCCACCCCCCCGGCACACACGCTACATACTTCTTGTATCGGTCAATCTTCCTATCCTAATCACCTTAGGAGGCTATCGGTTTCCGACACACGTTCATTCTTTCTCTTCATGTTTTGATCTCTAACTCTCTCAACTGCACAACCCCCTTTTTTCCACTCTGTTACCAAATGTATTTACCTCACACACCTGCCATTGCACTCCATATCGAGCTCTCCCTCTCTCTCTCTCCCTCCCTCCCACCCTCTCTCGCTAGATACATGCATTGCCCATCTAGGCCCCCAACCTCTCGTGTCCATGCACGCATGTTGTCTATCTAGTTCACTACCTCGAGACTGTCTCACTCTTACTTCCGCACGGCGGGCCACACTCGTTCAATCTCGCTCTCTTTATCTGAGTCTCAATTAACCTCGTTTTGTTTCACACACAAATGATATATCTCCCTGTTCGGGCCTCGATCGACACACTCTATACTCTCTCACGCAGATTGTCTATCTAGGTTAGTCCATCCAAGCCGCCCACTCATTTGACCTCATGGCGAGCTACGCTCTCTCTCTCTCTCTCTCTATTTGTATGTCTCGATTGACCTCACTCTTTCTCGGGCACAAACGATATATCTCCACGTTTGAGCCCAAATCGACATATTCATATGGTATATACTCTCTCATGCACATTGTCTGTCTAGGTCACTCTCTCCAACCCATCTCACTCTTTAGATCGCACGATGACACACACTCGCTCAATCTCTCTCCCTTTATATATGTAATCGATTGACCTTGCTTCCTCCAATGCACAAAATATATCTACATGTCTATGGCTGGATCATCTCTCAAGCTCTATCTTACAACCCTCACCCTTCCCAAAAGCTCAATCCGATAATATCTCTCTAGAGCATATATATCTTTTTAACGAATGTTGGACCACAGTCACTTTGTCTCTCTATCTATATGTCTCTCAATTGACCTCGCTTTCTCACACCGTATCTTCCACACATTGAAGCTACCTCTCCATTCCTCGCAAAGCCGGAGCTATTTACGTTGTGAGGGGGACTCCAACCTTGGATTAATTTGTGTAGGCATTTATTATGGTGGGTTTTGATTATATTTTCGTAGCATTCGTCCCACAAGTACTCTGAACACCGTTGCAACCCCCGCACCTCCCCCAACTGATTTCCCTCTTGCTCGGTCATCACTCTCGCGCACATCCTTTCTCTCCTTCAACGTCGCACCATGGTATCATTGCAAAAAATTATGTTGTTCTCTTTAATTATTACAAATAAGCTACAAAACTACACACCGATAGTCCACCTGGAATGGAACTAATTTCGACCCACAAATTAAAGTGCTACAAACTACACACCGAGGGGCCCACCTATCATGAAAAAAAATTGGACCCATATACAAATTAAAAAAATAGAGGACGAGGATCGAACATGCGACCAGGGCCTTGAAGCCGCATGTCAATAGACAACATACCTAGAATGGCAATGTTTGTTGTACCCCCTTTTGTTCATATAATGTTTTTATATTACCACAGCCTATTTAATGGATAACATGTAATATTATTTTTAGTACATTAATGAGACCAGCTCATTAGCACATAGTACTATTTGCCTTCACTTACTGGTGGGTTCCATGTGTGCTCTCTCTCTCCTCCCCTTCTGTGTTTAGACGCATGGGCAAACACAAAGAACTCGTGGGCGATGTTGCCATTGACAATATCTGGACGCGTTCACAAGTTACGGCACCAGTTTCACGTACTAGTAGTACTAGTCAATGTGTACGTGCAATGCATGTTAATTTGGAAGTATACTAAGTGCATGCGGATATTAAGTAGGATATTATTTGCGTGTTATTATGTAATTAGCACTATTTCTGGCATGAAATTAACTGCACGCTAAACGTGTTGAGTGCTCGACATTGAAGCAATCTAGGTCATTGGATGAGAAGGAATACATGTGGCTTGATGATGTTTTATATTTAATTTGATACGGCTCTAGCAGAACATTCAATCGATCAAACCATAGATTTCTTTCAGTCTGACTCCGACTTTACATTCATACGACGATCGATCTAAAATAAACGAAAATGATAAATGTTTGGATTTTAAGCATGGCAATCCGAACGTTTTTCATGGCAAATTTAGATTACGTGGCGGCGGCGGGGGCGTCTTGCGGTGGGAAGCGGCTCCTCTGCCGTGCTCTGTGTGTCGTTAGGCCACTGGCCGACGGCGACGGCGACGTCTTGCGTCGTTGTTGGCATACTCCTGGAAGTTGGCCCTAGCTTCAAGAAAGGCCACAATGTTCTGGACTTCGGTCTCCAGGAGCGAGTCAATTGGCGGGAGGAGGCGACTGGCATTGGTGCAAGGAAGCGGTCGATGGCGGCCATCCATGCCGCTGAGGGGGCACTGGCACCCGCGCGGGGACAGGCGCTGGCAAAGCCAGAGCGGCGGAGACATTCGTGTGCATGGGCAACGGCACGGGCACGCACATTAGTGCATGCATAGGCGCATGCGCTGGCAGGTGCACGGGCACGTGAAAGTCGGCGGGGACCTCGTGGAACCCCGTGGCTTCAAGCTCGGCGACAATGTGCGGCTCCCAGCCCATCAATGCCATGGGGATGGATGATGGCGCAGTCGGGGCGACGGGAGCCGGAACGGGAGCGGGGACAGGTGCGGCATCTTCCCGCAAGGCCGGTTCAAGCTTGTCACAAAGCACCTTATGTTCTTGAGACTTCGGCGGGGTGTCTTCCTTAGGAAATTGGAAGTCTAAGGGCATACCATCATGATGCGGCATGGCATATGGTTAGGTTAGGCTGGTTGGAGGTAGACGATAGGAGAATCGGAGAGGAAGAGAGAAGATTGCAGCGATACCGATCTGACGCCCAGATAATTAGGCTACAGTAATCCCTTGTTAATGATGCCACGTCACCTCTGTCACTATAGTTTATCTTGGGTTAGTTAAAAAACCGTTTCAAAATTCAAATTCTAAATCAAGTCAAACAATTAAAGTTTTCAAATATTAAAACTAAAATGTTCGGTTTGTGCCAAATAATGCATAGGTAATTATGGTGGAGAGACCACACTTTTATAAATTGTTTAAATAATCTGAAATGAATAAGACACATCGAGAACAATTATTTAAATGCTTTTAAAATAATAAACAATTACAAACTAACTTATTTTACGTGCCAAGTTAATTGTGGTGGTGGCATATTTGCACATACTTATTTATGTACAACTAATGTATTTAAAATATAAATTTAAAACAGAAATAACAGAGAATAAACAAAATATAAAAGGAAAGAAAACAAAAATAAAAGAGAAAACCCCCTCCCCCGCTGGACCCCGGCCTAGTTGGCCTCTTGGCCAACCAGGAGGCCCACCCACTCCTCCTTATCCCCCACTCCACCCGAAACCCTAACCGCACTACCCCACTACGCCCACCCCACTCGTCCCACTCCCCCTCCGCCCCCTCCTCGATCCAAAATCGGGATCGGGGCGCTTGACGCCGTCACCGTCACCCCGCGGTGCCCCTCAGACCCGTCCACGCCGGACCGATTCGTCCACGACTCCTCCTCGCCGTGCTCTGCACCACCTCGCCGCCCAAACCGCCCCTGCCGTCGTGGACCACGCCGACGCCGCCCCGTCCCCGGCCTCCTGCTCACCGGTCGGACACGTCGCTTGCCGCCGTCGTCGTCTCCGTCTTCCTCCCCGAGACCCACTGCCATGTCCCTTACAGCTCCATGGTGAGGCCCCCCGACCTCTCTCTTCCCCTGTCGCCGTACTCACGCCCACATGCCCATCTCCGACCGCCCCCGCAGCCGCGCTCGTTGCGGCACCGTGGCCGCCTCGCGCTCGCCTCGTTCGTTGCCGCCACGCCCCGCCTTCCACGGCCTCCACCCCATGGCAGCGCGCTCCCTGCGCAACGCCCACGCCTCACGGCCTCTGCACCAGCGATGTGCCCGCCTCGCCATGCCGCTGCTGCCGTCCACCACACGTGCCGGCCGCGTCCCGCGCCTCCGTGCGTGCTCTGACGGCACCCTGCTCGCCCCGCGCAGCCATGCGCATGCGGGTGGCCGCCCCGATGCCGCCGCCGCGCCCCGGTTCCCCTGCTGCTGCCCTCTGCACCTCGCCACGCCACCCGGGCTGCTGCTGCGCTGCGCCTGCTGCCGCCGGCAGCCCATTCCGTCCATCCCATGCCTCGCCCCCGCTCCCTCCTTCGCCGCACTCCGCCCGGCCCCGCAGCCGCCATGCTCGCTGGCGCTCCTGCTCGGGCGACGCCGCGCCTGGCCCTCGCGCCCATCGGGCGCCCTGTGCCTGTTCGCCCGCAACGCCCGACCCGCTAAAAGCCCCTATGGGCGTATGACATGGGGCCCCCGCCCATAGAACGTTTTAAATAATTAATTAATTAATTAAATGAAAAAATTAATTAAAAGAATTAAATAAATAATATTTAAAATAATTAATTAATTAATTAACGAATTTAATTAACTTAATTAATTTTGATTAATTAAACTAAACAACTAATTAAACATAGTTACCTAGTTAACCTAATTACTTAATTAGCTAATTAAGTAGTCAATGACAGTGGGGCCCACCTCTAATTAATCATGATTAGGTTAATTAATATGGTTAATTAAAATGTGTCACTGACCAGTGGGACCCACTGGTCAGGTTGACCAGTCAACTCCCCTGTTGACTGATGACGTCATGCTGACGCCATGCTGACGTCACCGTGCACTGTTCTGGATAATGTTGAATTTAATTAATTAAATAAATCCTAAAAATGATTTAAATCTTTTAAAATTAATATAAAATAAACCATAGCTCGGATGGAAAAACTTTGTACATGAAAGTTGCTTAGAATGACGGGACGAATCCGAATACGCAGCCCGTTCGCCCGCCACATGTCCCTAGCATAGGGAACGTGCAGCATTTCACCTCCAATTCATCTGTCCAAAAACGCGAAACACATGGGATACTTTCCCGAATGTTTTCCCCCTTCGCCTGTATCACCTCCTACTGTGTTAGGTCACCTCTAGCACAACGTATTTCCATGTTATGCTTTGTGATGCTTGATTGCTCTGTTATTTATTGGGTTCCCCTCCGCTACTTCTTTCCGGTAAACCCCGAGGCCGCTGTCGGTACCATTATGATCGACTACATCGACGATGACCCCTCTTTCTTGCCAGAGCAACAAGGCAAGCCCCCCCCCCCCTTGATCACCAGATATCGCCTACTCTTCTCTCTACTACTTGCATTAGAGTAGTGTAGCATGTTACTGCTTTCCGTTAAACCTATTCTGATGCATAGCCTGTCATTGTTGCTACAACTATCGATACCTTACCTGCAATCCTAAATGCTTAGCATAGGATGCTAGATTATCATCAGTGGCCCTGCATTCTTGTCAGTCTGCCATGCTATACTATCGGGTCATGATCACATCGGGTGTTGATCACGGGTAAATACATACATATATACATACTATACAGGTGGTGACTAAAGTCGGGTCGGCTCGTTGAGTACCCGCAAGTGATTCTGATGTGGGGGCTGAAGGGGCAGGTGGCTCCATCCAGGTAGTGGTGGGCCTGAGTTCCCGACGGCCCCCGACTGTTTCTTTGAGGCGGAGCGACAGGGCAGGTTGAGACCACCTAGGAGAGAGGTGGGCCTAGCCCTGGTCGGTGTTCGCGGATACTTCAATTAACACGCTTAACGAGATCTTGGTATTTGATCTGAGTCTAGCCACTGGCCTATAGGCACTAACCAACTACGCGGGAACAGTTATGGGCACTCGACGTCGTGGTATCAGCCGAAGCCTTCGTGACGTCAGCGACTGAGCGGCGCCCGCCGGGTTGGACCACGTAACGCAACTTACTTTGTAATGGAGGTTGCTAGGTCTGCTCACCGGCCGCGTTCGCAACATGCAGGTGTGCAATGGGCGATGGGCCCAGACCCCTGCGCCATAGGATTTAGACCGGCGTGCTGACCTTTCTGTTGTGCCTAGGTAGGGCTGTGACGTGTTGATCTTCCGAGGCCAGGCATGACCCAGGAAAGTGTGTCCGGACAAAGGGGATCGAGCGTGTTGGGAAATGTGGTGCATCCCTGCAGGGAAGTTAATCTATTTGAATAGTTGTGATCTTCGGTAACAGGACAACTTGGAGTTGTACCTTAACCTTATGACAACTAGAACTGGATACTTAATAAAACACACCCTTCCAAGTGCCAGATACAACCCGGTGGTCGCTCTCTAACAGGGCGACTAGGAGAGGATCGCCGGGTAGGTTTATACTATGCGATGTACTTGGTGAACTTACCATCTACTCTCTTCTTCTGCTGCAAGATGGAGGTTACCAGAAGCGTAGTCTTCGAAAGGAGTAGATATCCCCCTCTTATTCCGGCATTCTACAGTTCAGTCCACATATGATACCCCCTTTTTTCCATTTGATACCAATGCATACATATGTAGTGTAGCTCCTTGCTTGCGAGTACTTTGGATGAGTACTCACGGTTGCTTTGCTCCCCTTTTCCCCCTTTCTTTACTTGATTGCTGCGACCAGACGATGGAGCCCAGGAGCCAGACGCCACTATCGATGACGACTACTACTACTACTCGGGAGGTGCCTACTACTACGTGCAGCCCGCTGACGATGACCTGGAGTAGTTTAGGAGGATCCCAGGCAGGAGGCATGCGCCTCTTTCGATCTGTGTCCCAGGTTGTGCTAGCCTTCTTAAGGCAAACTTGTTTAACTTATGTCTGTACTCAGATATTGTTGCTTCCGCCGACTCGTCTATGATCGAGCTCTTGTATTCGAGCCCTCAAGGCCCCTGGCTTGTAATATGATGCATGTATGACTTATTTTATTTGTAGAGTTGTGTTGTGATATCTTCCCTTGAGTCCCTGATCTTGATCGTACATGTTTGCATGTATGATTAGTGTACGATTGAATCGGGGGCGTCACAAGTTGGTATCAGAGCCGATGCCTGTAGGAATCCCCCTTCCACACTCCTTGGCTGACGTCGAGTCTAGACATTACAAAACCTTTACTAACATGGTTGTGTGTCTTACGGGCCCACGTCGCCATTGGGTGGTATTAGTATCTTCTATTCCTCGTCTATACTCTGGGACACTGATCTCTCTTCTATTCAGGTTAAATGAATTTTGCTAAATCTAACATTAGGATCTCGTGATCACTTTCACCCGGAGAGTGCCTTATCACAGATGATTGCCTGTTGCACCAGAAGATTCTGAAGATACTCTATGAAGTTCTCTTGAGACTTGTGTCATCGCTTTTGCAATTCCCTTTCATCGATAAATCCTTGTGGATAACTACTTACACTTGTCGTTCATATCTTCATTCCCAGTTGCCCTTGATATTACTTGATACCCTGAAAAATTCTCCGATAGTCTGAGAATCCTTTGTGCCTACCGCCTTGCATTTCTTTACCACCTGAATACCCCTACGGATAATTTCTCGCACTTATCGAGTATCCGCTCATCCACAGTTGATGAATGTATTTCACAGAAGTCTTCGAATTGCCATTTGATCTTCCGAAGATCCTCAACAACCTATTGCTTTTGAAATTCTTGCTTGCATGCATTACAATTAATCCCATAAGTCTAGTAATCTTGTTGACATCCATTGTCATTATCATTTTGAGTCCATTGATTCCATATGTTGCGATTGCTTGCAATCCTTAGAAGAATCTTAGAATTCTTTCTTCCTGCTCAGACGCCATTTTAAACATGAGTTGGATCTCGACCAAGCAAATTGCCATCAATAGTACCCCTAAGACTACTCAATTTATCCATCCCTAATCAGAGCATTGCTTCTAATCCCTTGTCTTGGAATTCATAAATTCCTTTGCATTTGAGCTTTGATTTAGTCAGTTGTTTCTATAATTTGATCTCCTTGCATTCTTTCGTCCTCTGGTTGAATACTGATGCTCGCATTAGATCCCTTGTGGACCACTAGACCTTTTGTCGGATTTTATCCGACAACATCCTTCATATTCAATAAGCTCGTGAGCCTTTCCTTATCGAGATTGTGTTATTTATTCTTGAAATTTATGGTATATGCTCCTAAGATTCCCACATGGGTTGAATCTATGCCTTCCTCGAACTGTATGAACCCGAAAGTTTCCGCGAATCATACTCTTCTGTTGTTTCACCAGATAGAATTTCTACACTACATCTTCATCAAAAGCGAGAAGTAAAATGAAAGGTTATGCATTGAAGAAGTGGGAGTCGACATTGAGCCTTTGCGTTCGTGCCCATTGACCCGGTGTGGAACTTATCATCGAAGCTTCTTGTAATGATAATAATCCCCTTGTTATAGGTTCGTCCTGTATCTATGTTTGGTCCTTTGTGATCGTGGTTCCGACCATATTGTTCTTCTTTGATTCCATTCTCGGACAAGTTGAAGTACTTGTCATTTGTAGGAAAATACACCTATCCAACCTCTATTCTGCTCTACCCTCGAGTATACCCTCTAGTACCTCGAGAATATCATGGAACTACATAACTTCTTATGAGTTCTTCATCAACTATTATTCTTGCCAATTCCAATCCCCCTCGGGTTCTAAGTTAATAGTCACCAGAGAACATCGATAAGTGAATCGATCCGCACTCCGATTAAATAAATCTAAGTAACTTTCGTTGCTTATGAATTTAATAATCCTTCAAGTCATTCCTAGCCTGATTAGCTATATCCTTATCGTGCTAAATTTTAACTGTGCTACCTGGTCCTTCTTCCTGGAGCACACTTTTTGATGATGAGCTAATCTTACGTCGATCTTCCTCATCATATCATTTCACCTTGAACCGCAAGGTTGGTTTCGAGTTTGTGTCGTCCCCGTGGTTCCAATAACCTTTGGCTTCATCATTCCTTTGACTTGATTTCATTGCCGATCGATTACATCTTCAGGTAATCTCTCGACAAATGTGTCGTGATAATCATCAACATTCTGAGCTCTTCTAGAATATCAATCAAATTCATGATGAGAACTACCATCCTTGCCCCTCGATGATTTGTGTTGTCATCGACTACTTCCTTGCCTTCTTTCCAACACAAACTTGTTCGTGTTGTGGCTGTACCTTGAGTTCCTGGAAATCCAACTTGTCTTATGTCCTACCTTGCAGTATTACCATCTTATATATCAAGAATTTTGTGAGAATTTCACCACCTCTTAAGAATTCTTGATACAAGTAATGCATCTTGCCGTCTACATTCAGTTCTTGATCCCCGTGTTGTTTTTAACCGAAGTACCCACAAATGGACTGTGATGTGTAAAATTCAAAACTTCTAGCAACCTTATTGCTTGTAAGGTAATGAACGATAGTTTCATTCCTTGTGTATTGGTTATTGAATCACAATTCTAAACATTGATCATGCTACCTAAGCCCATATTATGGGTGCACCTTCCTACCAATGGTTAATGGTGTATGTTTTCCTCGAGCATACATCATTATACCATTTGATCTAACAAATGTTATCTCCTTGTTCACATAATTGTGGAAATCCATCTTGTTGGAAATCTCGATGAATTGTCGCTGAGACCATCAGCCACCTCCTCATCCACTCCTTGGTTTAATGATGAACTCTTGTTTTTGAACTTGCTCCCATAGTTCATTTCCCGAGAATCTTACATTGTCATCTCGTCAATTTGTGTTGCACCTTTTATTCTCTAGCATCCTAAGTCGGAGGTATCCAGACAGCAATCGGATCTGAATCTCGGCCAGATATGATGGTTGGAACATATTTCCAAGAGTTATAACATTGCTCTCTATATGACTCAGTAAGGTGATGTGATGCCTAGCACACCTGGCCGGAGGACCTATTGTAGAAGTTTCCTTTTTAGCAAGGTTACTCATTCTTCCATGAGGGAATTGTAAGACTTATTCTATAAGTTGATCGCTATGGATCCTTTGTGCATCCATGGTCTGATCTTTACTTGAAGACCATGTCAATGCTTTCTCGAAGCACGTCTATGGTACTCCGACTTTCATTAAGAACATTTGAAGCACCATGCTAAATGTTTCTTGTTCAAATTACCCAAACACCGTTGTGTGGGTAATGTCATGAAATTTCTCTCCCCTTACCTAAAGGGTTTTCTACTTTATATACTGTCTTGGATATCATGCTTTGCTTGCCCTTGGGAAGGATATACCCCTGAAATATGTGTTTAAACACATTTTCCTTTCCATTGTTTTGTCAATCTAATAAACACCTTTTCCTTTCCATTGTTTTGTCTAACCTTTCTGGTGATCATTATGATCTAAGCAGTATTAATTCCCTGCTTATGTTAACACCTCAGTGTACAATTATGTCACTAAGACCATGTTGCTTTTGTTGATGACATTCCGGTAACCACCGATGGATAAGAACCTTGCCTATTGGTCCACCTAGGTCAACGAGCAGGAAAATGGTTCTCTTCGTCCCCCGCCCTTGGTACCGACGCTGTTGCCGACATAACTGATTGGTTATGGTCTGACCTGCATGGTTATCGTAACCGTGCAAGTTGACACCACTCTTTCTGTCTTTAACCCACATGGTGGGCCCATAACCCACAAGTTCCACAGGATCGAAACCTGACTCTCATGTACACCCTGTTGCCAAAGATATTCCCCGCGCTTGACTTGATATGTAATTCGCGAGCCACCTTCCTAGTGATCAACTCTGGTATCAGACGCAATACTTATTCTCGTGCCCTGAAACCCTTTCACCTTCTAATTGGGCATCAAACGATTGCCTATCCGCTTGATACTTCTTACTATACCTTCTTGCTTGGCTCTCGATGTGTTTCATTTGACCAAGATACCCGTGTGTTCATTCATGGGATAACCCTCGATAGTAAACCCTTATAGCATTCTATCATTGTCGAACTGCCCCTTACCTATTGGTAAGTATAGGACAGACCCTGAAGAAAGGATGCGACTTTGTCAAGATGACCTGAAGTAGAGAAATGAAGACATCAACGACAGGGATCAACTTCTTCGCGAAGAGCAAGCCAGGATGAGAAGACCCGCTAGATTCGTAACCAAAACATTTCCCCCTTTCACTACCTCTTAAATCTCGAGACGAGATTTCTTGTAGTGGAGGAGAATTGTGACACCCAGATAATTAGGCTACAGCAATCCCTCATTAATGATGCCACATCACCTCTGTCACTGTAGTTAATCTCGGGTTAGTTCAAAAACTGATTCAAAATTCAAATTCTAAATCAAGTCAAACAATTAAAGTTTTCAAATATTAAAACTAAAATGTTCGGTTTGTGCCAAATAATGCATAGGTAATTATGGTGGAGAGACCACACTTTTATAAATTGTTTAAATACTCTAAAATGAATAAGACGTAGCGAGTACAATTATTTAAATGCTTTTAAAATAATAAACAATTACAAACTAACTTATTTTAGGTGCCAAGTTAATTGTGGTGGTGGCATATTTGCTCATACTAATTTAGGTACAACTAATGTATTTTATAAAACTAATGTATTTAAAATATAAAATTAAAACAGAAAAGAACAGAGAATAAACAAACTATAAAAGGAAAGCAAACAAAAATAAAAGAGATAACCCCTCCCCCGCTGGACCCGGCCCAGTTGGCCTCTAGGCCAACCAGGAGGGCCACCCCACTCCTCCTTATCCCCCACTCCACCCGAAACCCTAACCGTACTACCCCACTACGCCCACCCTACTCGTCCCACTCCCCCTCCCCCCCTCCTTGATCCAAAATCTGGATCGGGGGCGCTTGACGCCGTCGCCTTCTCCCCGCGGCGCCGCTTAGACCCGTCCACGCCGGACCGATTCGTCCTTGACTCCTCCTCGGCGTGCTATACACCACCTCGCTGCCCGGACCGCCCGTGCCGGCATGAACCATGCCGACGCCGCCCCGTCCCCGGCCTCCTGCTCACCGGTCGGCCCCGTCGCTTGCCGCCGTCGTCGTCTCCGTCTTCCTCCCCGAGACCCACTGCCATGTCCCCTACAGCTCCACGGTGAGCCCCCAGCCTCTCTCTTCCCCTGTCGCCGTACTCACGCCCACATGCCCGTCTCCGACCGCCCCCGCAGCCACGCTCGCTGCGGCACCGTGGCCGCCTAGCGCTCGCCTTGTTCGTTGCCGCCAAGCCCCGCCTGCCACCGCCCTGAAGCCGCGGCCTCCACCCCGCGGCAGCGCGCTCCCTACGCAACGCCCACGCCTCATGGCCTCTGCACCCGTGATGCGCCCGCCTCGCCATGGCGTTGCTGCCCTCCACCACACCCACCGGCCGCGTCCCGCGCCTCCACACGCGGGCTCGCGCTGACCGCGCCCTGCTCGCCCCGCACAGCCCTGCGCACGCGCGTGGCCACCGCGCTGCCGCTGCCGCGCCTCGGTTCCCCTGCTGCTGCCCTCTGCACCTCGCCACGCCGCCCAGGCTGCTGCTGTGCTGCGCCTGCTGCCGCCGGCAGCCTGTTCCGGTCGTCCCGCGCCTCGCCCCCGCTTCCTCCTTCGCCGCACTCGGCTCGGCCCCGCAGCCGCCATGCTCGCCGGCGCTCCCGCTCGGGCGACGCCGCGCCTGGCCCTCGCACCTATGGGGCGCCCTGTGCCCGTTCGCCCGCAACCCCCGACCCGCTAAAAGCCCCTATGGGCCTATGACAGGGGGGGGGCCCGCCCATAGAACGTTTTAAAAAATTAATTAATTAAATTAAAATTAATTAATTAAATGAAAAAAATAATTAAAATAATTAATTAAATAATAGTTAAAATAATTAGTTAATTAATTAAAGAATTTAATTAAGTTAATTAATTTTGATTATATAAACTAAACAACTAATTAAACATAGTTACCTAGTTAACCTAATTACTTAATTAGCTAATTAAGTAATCAATGGCACTGGGGCCCACCCCTAATTAATCCTGATTAGGTTAATTAATATGGTTAATTAAAATGTGTCACTGACCAGTGGGACCCACTGGTCAGGTTGACCAGTCAACTCCCTTGTTGACTGCTGACATCATGCTGACGCCATGCTGATATCACCATGCACTGTTCTGGATAATATTGAATTTAATTAGTTAAATAAATCCTAAAAATGATTTAAATCTTTTAAAATTAATATAAAATAAACCGTAGCTCGGATGGAAAAACTTTGTGCATGAAAGTTGCTTAGAACAACGAGACGAATCTGAATACGCAGCCCGTTCGCCCGCCACATGTCCCTAGCATAGAGAACGTGCAACATTTCACCTCCAATTCATCTGTCCAAAAACGCGAAACACCGGGGATACTTTCCCGGATGTTTTCCCCCTTCGCCGGTATCACCTCCTACTGTGTTAGGTCACCTCTAGCACAACGTGTTTCCATGTTATGCTTTGTGATGCTTGATTGCTCTGTTATTTATTATGTTCCCCTCCGCTACTTCTTTCCGGTAAACCCCGAGGCCGCTGTCGGTACCCTTGTGATCGACTACATCGCCGACGACCCCTCTTTCTTGCCAGAGCAACCAGGCAAGCCCTCCCCTTGATCACCAGATATCGCCTACTCTTCTCTCTACTGCTTGCATTAGAGTAGTGTAGCATGTTTCTGCTTTCTGTTAAACCTATTCTGATGCATAGCCTGTCATTGTTGCTGCAACTGTTGATACCTTACCTGCAATCCTAAATGCTTAGTATAGGATGCTAGATTATCATCAGTGGCCCTACATTCTTGTCAGCCTGCCATGCTATACTATCGGGCTGTGATCACGTCGGGTGTTGATCACGGGTAAATGCATACATATATACATACTATACAGGTGGGGACTAAAGTCGGGTCGGCTCATTGAGTACCTACAGGTGATTCTGATGTGGTGGCTGAAGGGGGCAGGTGGCTCTATCCAGGTAGTGGTGGGCTTGAGTTCCTGACGGCCCCCGACTGTTACTTTGAGGCGGAGCGACAGGGCAGGTTGAGACCACCTAGGAGAGAGGTGGGCCTGGCCCTGATCGGCATTCACGGATACATCAATTAACATGCTTAACGAGATCTTGGTATTTGATCTGAGTCTGGCCACTGGGCTATACGCACTAACCAACTACGCGGGAATAATTATGGGAACTCGATATCATGGTATCAGCCGAAGCCTTCGTGACGTCAGCGACTAAGCGGCGCGCGCTAGGTTGGACCGCGTAACGCAACTTCCTTTGTAATGGAGGGTACTAGGTCTGCTCACCGGCCGCGTTCGCAACGTGCAGGTGTGCAATGGGAGATGGGCCCAGACCCCTGCGCCATAGGATTTAGACCGGCGTGCTGACCTCTTTGTTGTGCCTAGGTAGGGCTATGACGTGTTGATCTTCCGAGGCCGGGCAGGAAAGTGTGTCAGGACAAAGGGGATCGAGCATGTTGGGAAATGTGGAGCACCCCTGCAGGGAAGTTAATATATTCGAATAGCCGTGATCTTTGGTAACAGGACGACTTGGAGTTGTACCTTGACCTTATGACAACTAGAACCGGATACTTAATGAAACACACCCTTCCAAGTGCCAGATACAACCCGGTGGTCACTCTCTAACAGGGCGACAAGGAGAGGATCGCCGGGTAGGTTTATGCTATGTGATGTACTTGGTGAACTTACCATCTACTCTCTTCTTCTACTACAAGATGGAGGTTACCAGAAGCGTAGTCTTTGAAAGGACTATATATCCCCCTCTTATTCCAGCATTCTGTAGTTCAGTCCACATATGATACCCCCTTTTTCCATTTGATACGAATGCATACATATGTAGTGTAGCTCCTTGCTTGCGAGTACTTTGGATGAGTACTCACGGTTGCTTTGCTCCCCTTTTCCCCCTTTCTTTACTCGATTGCTACGACCAGACGATGGAGCCCAGGAGCCAGACGCCACTGTCGATGAAGACTACTACTACTTGGGAGGTGCCTACTACTACGTGCAGCCCGCTGATGACGACCAGGAGTAGTTTACGAGGATCGCAGGCAGGAGGCATGCGCCTCTTTCGATCTGTATCCCAGTTTGTGCTAGCCTTCTCAAGGCAAACTTGTTTAACTTATGTCTGTACTCAGATATTGTTGCTTCCACTGACTCGTCTATGATCGAGCTCTTGTATTCGAGCCCTCGAGGCCCCTGGCTTGTAATATGATGCTTGTATGACTTATTTTATTTGTAGAGTTGTGTTGTGATATCTTCCCGTGAGTCCCTAATCTTGATCGTACACGTTTGCGTGTATGATTAGTGTACGATTGAATCAGGGGCGTCACAACCGAGTAGTGCGGGGTTGATTTGAAACTGTGGCACCGACGACATTAAGAATGGGAGCAGTTGGGACGAATGTGGGCGGTGGAGCCTGGTCAAAGGGCATGCCTCTCGGTGAGCCTAAGCAGCGGTCTGCTCACACGCCTCCTGTCGGTCGGCGTAGCGGTCTGCTCGCACGCCTCCCATCGACTCACAGGCTTGCTCGGATAGCACCTGCCGATGAGAAGCGGGACTCGTGGTGGCACGTAAACACCCACGGTTTCAATAGTGAAAGAGTTCGCCTTAACGTGACAGGTCTTTGTTCCAAAATACATTGGCTCTTCATTTGTGCAACTTCACATAAGGAGCCTGTCTCAAATTGAAGAAAAAAATTATGTAGGAATATTTGTGCCATATCACGTGACCATGCTCAGTTTCATGAATTTCTGGTCACTTTTGGATTTTCTAAAATTTAAAATCCAGGATTCGAAACAATATCATAACCTGCACCATGCAATAAATTTTCAAGCGATACATCTTTCCTATTGTATTTCTTAAGAAAGGATTTGGTCAAACATTTTGCTTAGTTAGACTTCCGAAAAGTTATATATGCAGAGTAAAAGGATAATTCATCCGTACAAGTGCATTGCCTGATATAGGAGTATTAAGTCAAGTACTAGGCACAAACAAAGAGGCTCAATTCTGTGCTCATCCTGGTGTAGTACTCCTATTAGTACTAGGCAATGCAATTGATGGGTGACCTTGGGTAGCGGCGACCGAGGGAATTGAACGGTGCTCTGCACGGTAGGTAACGTTGTCTCGTTACTAAAGCATCCCTACATTGTTCGTCGGTAGTCACTATGGACCGGGGACATGAGGGGAATTTCCTAGGGGTGGAATTCTGGCCGCCAGATATTTCGACTTAAACCGCGGAGGCTCGACTGGTTGGAGTTGGCTAATGTGCGTACAAGGCACGCCACCAGAAGGACACGAGCCCTTTTTTTAAGGATCAACACGAGCCAAGGTCTGGCTGGTATGCCGTTGGGTCCTACCATTCGAGTATACGAAATGAATCTTTTAAATTTCCAAATGAATATATGTGTATTACAATGCCCGTATTTTCCTTGCAAATAGTAATCTCAATGTGGTAATTGATTTATGACGAGTTCTTGAACTAGAGTGAGTTTGTGATATAGTGATCTCAACATGGATTTTACATTTCATGGTATCCCTAGTAAGTTTTTCATTGCAAATTAAAATTTAAAAGATGAACGGTATGGTGGTGAGAAAACTTTGTATGTATCAAGCATATGACCACACACACACACAAACACAACAACAATCCAATTAGTATAGTGAATCTATTTTTCCAAACCATCCATGTATGACACGAATTCAAAAGTACTCCTTCTGTTCCTAAATATTAGTCTTTTAGAGATTTCAACAAGTGACTACATATAGAGCAAAATGAGTGCATCTACACTCTAAAATATATAAATATACATCCGTATGTGGCACTCCATTTGAAATCTCTAAAAAGACTAATATTTAGGAATGAAGGGAGTAAAATGTAAGACATGCATGGTCCTCAATTCAATATTTAAAATGAACAGGAAACTGAAACATGAATATTAAGTCTAGTGCTATAGTACATGCAAATGTTGTGTTTAGGCGGAGCTATGTAGATTGTCGGGGGTTAACCCCTCGACCTCAGATAAAATTGTGAAGCTGTGTTTAGGATTGTTTAGATTATATTTGTCCCAACCCTCCCAAACACTGATTGGTTCTGCACCCCCCTCCTCCCCAGGAGAATATCATGTGCCCCCACACCTTAGATGCTATATACTGATACGAGTTCCTTGGAGGTTGTAGATCTGAGATATAGCAGCTCATAGGATGTCTTAATATTTTAACAGGAAACCTTGATGAGTTTGAGAATTGCACACAATTTGTACAAAAACTACTCAGATGCCCTTGGATCCCATATCCAACGACCTCGAAGCTCGTATCACCATAACATCTAAGATGAAGGAGGACATCATATTCTCCTGTATGTAAGAATATCATTTGCTACCACACCTTAGATGCTTTGGTGATACAAGCTCTTTGGAGCCATTGGATTTGTGACCCAACAACTCCTCGGTGGTTCGAATGTTTTTTTGCAGAAAAGCCCCCAAAGAGTTCGGCCACTGCTTACAAGCACAAAGACTGCTCAGATGCCATTGGATCTCAGATCAAACGACCTCAAAGCTCGTATCACCGTAGCGCCCAAGCTGCGAGAGCACCTGATGTTTTCTCGCACGGGAGAATATGAGGTTCCCCCGCATCATAGATTCTATGGTGATACGAGTTCACATAGATCGAATGGCTCATAGTAGGAGGTTTGAATGTTTTTGCAATATACGCGTGAGAGAGTTTGGGAATTGCGCAGAAAGTACAAGTACTATGCATGTGGCATCCGATCACCGATAATACAACCTAAATGCACGTATCACCGTATCGGCTAATTAGGCTACGGGGAGCACCTAATACGAGCAACAGGGAGCCATTGGATCCAAGATGCAGCAGCACACACGAGGCCTGGATGTTTTATTTGCAAAAAAATCTTGGAGAGTTTGGAAATTGCGCATAATTAAAAAGACTACTCCCAAGCCATTGAATCTCAGTTCCAACGATGTAAAAACTCGTATCACCATAGCATCTAAGCTGCAGGGTGGATGTGATATTCTATGCCACTGTCATTTTTGTTTGTAAACTTGCAAAATACATGTAACTCGTGTCGTTACTTGTCTAACCGCGCAAAATATTAGTTCAAAAAACCATCCTGCACTGAAATATCGGAACAACACACGGGGGTCCCACTTGTCATTGATAAAATTTGGACCTAAAACTAACAAATCCGAAAGACGAGATCCGTACTGGCAACCTGGACTACAAAGCGTAAGCCGATAGCCTGAAACAACAACGGTTGTTGGCTTTGTCCCATAACTTGATTTTATACAGTATTACGTTGAGTAGAGTAGAGGGAGTGGCTCGTCAACACGTGCATGACCATTGACTCACTTACTAGTGGGTCCCAGGTCTGTGGTCTCTCTCTCCTCTCCATCGTCTAACCTTTAGACGCACGGGCACACACATAGAGCGGCGCTAGCTTGCCGTGGTGTTATTATAACTAAAAAAAGCTTGGAAAGTAGAAGAATCGCCTACAAGAAGAGACGTTGTGGCTGGTTGAGACAGAGCTAACCACACATGTCCTCCATGCAATGTTAGCATGATGAAGCTGTGTGGCTTTTGGGGTGTTTTCGACTGACTGGATGGGTCCCGAGGTCGAACCATAGGTAGTGCATCTGATACAGTATAATTTTACACGCACATTTTTCCTCCGTCCCAAGACGTGGCACACCCTACCGCGCGGTTTCGGGGTCCTCCCGGGGGGTGCACGCATATATTCTTCCTTGCCAAGACGTGGGATGCCCTACCGCGTGTTTTCTGGGTCTCTTAGGTCGTAGCGCTGAAGCAACTAAATGAGTCGTCAAATCATGAAAGACCACCTTTCTCGCCGAGTACATCAGTGAAGCACGGCAGCTAGCTAGTTGGGCTAGTGCGACCGATTTGCTAAGCTGCCGCCACATTTGTTTTTTCACCCCTTTTTTATCTCCTTGCCGGTAGGTAAATTTAAATATCCACCGCGGCGTTGCTCTGGTCTTTGGGTGTGGCAGGCACGGCAGGATTTTTATTTTTTTGATTGATGGGAGCAGGCGCGGCAGCATTTTAATTTTTTTGACTAACGGGAGCAGACACGGCAGCAATTAATCACGATGACTCCGCCTGTAAAACCCACTGCTCGCTTATGTGAAAAGTCGTCGACTGGTGTTTTCCCATGGTGAAAACCAAAAGATTCACCTTGTTCCTCGGCTGGCTCCCACCGCCTTCCCGTAGATTGCATTGCCTTTCAGCCATTTCGCCCCCTTTGCTTCCTCTGCCCATTGCTTCTACCTGGTGCCATGGCGGTGCAGCAGATCACGGAGTCTGAGGTGAGGCGCCTGACACAGAAGCTCCAGGCGAAGGATGCGGAGCTCAGGGCCAAGGACGTGGAGCTCCGTGAGCTCAAGGAGGAGAGGAGTGTCATGCTCCTCCATTATGTGCGGGAGATCACGGAGCTTCAAAAGCGGTAGGTGTCCACCACAAAGATGCTTGAGGCGTCGGTGACGTTGCCGCAAAAAGTGGCAGATACAGTAGGCCGTTAGGGGAGCCGGCTGGAGCGCGAGCGGGCCGATCATGATGAGGTCCAGGATAGCCTCAGCCACTTGGTGGACCAAGTTGCCATGCATGTGTTGCGGCTGTGCGATGCCTACCGTCGTGCTAGCGCGACCATGCCGGCCGTCGGGCTAAACCCATTCGACCACCCCGTCGACTTCAACGAGCTGCGGCTTCCTGACCTGGTCTCCTTCTTCACCTATATCTCCGAGGAGCTGAGCCGTCTCCACGCAATGGTGGGGGCGGAGCTAGACAAGGATGGGTTGCTGGATGTCGTCGCCGTTGTCGGGCGAATCTTCTCAGGGCTCCGTCACGGAATCCATTCATGCCATTGGACGTCGTCTTTGACGAGCTAGCTCCCGTCGACCGGGAGCGGGCTCTGCAGGAGGTTGCACCCTACATCACCAACGTCATGTGCCTCGAGAAGCGGAGGGACTTCGGTGGTGTTTAGGCATCCTCTGCATGGGCATGTCCATGTCTCGGCGCAACATGACCGTTGGATCAAACTCAGACAGTCCAAATCGATCACTGTAGCACAAAGCGTGTGGGTGTGTTTGGTTGAATTCCCATCTCAATATATTTGTTCCCTCTTCGTGTATTTGTGTTAACCTACTAGTGTGGACTCATGCACCCTTCATGCACTCTGCCAAACACCCAAAAGTGGTTCGAGAAGGGAACTTTTGCTCCCATCCCATGCAACCTTCATACACCCTGCCTAACACCGATTCGTGCTTACTATGGTTCATGTTTCGTGGAGTATTGTAGCATCGTACTCTCCATGCACTGTAGACCTAGTTCTGTTAACATTGATCTAACCGTTCATTCTCGACCGGACAGTCGAAAAAGCGGTACTATGTTACATTACTGTTTATATAGTTGACATACGCACAACATCATTTGTTGTCGTCATATCTCACTACGCTAGCAACAAGATTATGTAGTACTGACGTGTGAACCACTACACATGCCTAGTAGTAGGAGCACTGTGTATGTTCAAGTGGTTGTCGTGTTTCACACTCCTCTGTCGTAAGAGTGGAAACGCTTGTTGTAATCATTTTTTTCTTCAAAAAAACAACGGACACGGTCTACCATGTGGATCCTCCTCGACGGTCATCGGGAACCTTGCTACTCACTTTCGCCGATGTATGGGATAGCCAGCATCGGGGTCCACCAGCCATGCACTAAATTACTCCGTAGTAGAGTGCCCAACTGCATGGTAGACTACCCCGATTGAAGCACCACAGTAATGCCCAATGAGCCGTAAAATCACAAAACCCCCTCCTTTCTAGCAGTAAGTTGGACGGACGAAGCAACCATCATTTCACTCTTCTCTCTCAGCTTCCTCTCTTGAAGAAAACCCCCACTCGCTTCTCCCTCATCTTGTTCCTCATTTCTTCAAGAAAATCTCGACCTGCTTCTACCATTGTTCTTCTCTCCCAAAGAAGGAAAGGTGAGCGCATCAATGGTGTTGATTCTGGCTAAGGCCCGGTCTTGCAACCCTGAGATTGATCCTATAACCCCCTCTCTGTTCTTCTTTTGGGTTTGTGATTATGGTTTCATTTCTTTTATTTCTATTTGACAGTTTCTTGATGGACGCTGGAGCACCGGCCGAAGTGATGTCTATGGCTCTGGCCAAAACCGTCGAGGCTCATGGTACGAAGAAGCACAAGCACCCCGCCGAGACTACCGCAGACAAGCTCAAAGCCATTGCCCTGTCCAAGCCCCCCTCTCCGGGATCCCTCATTAAGAAAGTCCAGGTAATATATCTTATTGACAATCTTTTTCTCGATCTTGATCATGTTTTTAATCAAACACGCAAGACTAGTACCAGTAGTACGACTTTCTGGGTGATCTTGCATGTGATTTTTGTGTGCCAAATGACGGTTCTAAATTCCTCTTTTGACCAAAACATGCGAGAGGTTGACACTGATTTCTTATAGATTACTTTCAACTACTTTATGAACATGAATGCTACCTTTGAAGAGGATATATTTGCCTCAGCAACTTGTGTTTGGATATTGCAAGTAATCCCTCTTCCCTCATGCCTTTGAAGACATGTTCTAGTGTCTTTGTTCACTCATTTCTGTGCGTATATGTAGTCATATATGGAGTAAAATATCAAAAATCATCTTATATTTCTGAACGGAGGTAGTAATAAAATATCTAGTTTCTGTTTGAATATGAACCAGGTCCGTGGTGGAGATGAAGTTCTCAAAGTCATGTCATGTGAACTGGAAGACCCAAGGATGAGTTCTACTACTAAACTATCCAGCTGATGTGTCCTTGTCGCCACTTGTCTTGAACTAGTGTTTTCCCGTATCATTGTTGTCAGGAGTGTTCTCGAGGCTATACTTGACCACAACAATTTCCTGGCTATGCCTTCGATTACGAAGGGTGTGGTTCTTGTAAAGCTTCCCGAAAAATCTGATGCGGTCTGTCTTCATCGTCATGTTTATGAGTGGAAAGACCACTCTATAAGGTTCTCCAGGGTTGACGAGATAGTGATGGTGCCGATAGACATCTCTCACGAGGTCCATGGCCTAGTCAGTTATGCGGGGTTCATCCTGTAGGTCGGTGGCAAGAAATAGTCTGTAGAGTTTAATTAGTGCAACTTTGCTTGTCTATAGTCAGTACTAGTGTTCAGTACATGATTTGTGTTTGTGAACTCTGTATTGTTTAGTACTACCGCTTTTGGTGTTTGGTGAGTCCTAAGAACAGTCTATGCTAATGTTTGTCCACTCAATTTAGTCTGTATATTTTGAAGTATCTGGATCATCTTTTTTGTGAGGATGGTTTATCAATTATGGTTACACTCCAATATTTGCATGCATTGCAAGGTTTATCGCACCCACCGGGATTTATAGTCCCATGGATGTTCGGTCCATACGATTTGTCACGGCCTTTGGACTGTCCTGCTTGTGGGAGTAGGCGGGGGGCCTGCATGCCACGCGTAATTGGACGATCAATATAATGTTTAGTACTTCAACATAGTGATTTCCTGGTAAGGATTCACTCGTGTAACATCAAGTAAATCTTATTGATCTACTGTCTAAATCTTATTGTGTCGGATTTTGGGTTCCGGCAGACCCTTAAGGTTCGAACTCTGGGGTGCGCACGGAGATCTTTCCCCTACCGACTCGCGCTTCTATGGCTCGCAAGAAATCTAGGCTGGAAAGAAGAACACACAGAGGACACGAGGTTTATACTGGTTCAGGCCACCGATGTGGTGTAATATCCTACTCTAGTGTGTGGTGTGGTGGATTGCCTCAGGGGCCGATGATGAACAATACAGGGGGAAGAACGGCCTCGCGAGAGGTGTTCTTGAGCTGGTGTGGTATGTTCTACTTGGCCTGGATCCCCCTCCCTCTATGGTGGCTAGTCCTACTTATAGAGGCCCTGGTCCTCTTCCCAAAATGCGAGCGGGAAGGGCACCAACAATTGGCCATTTTGAAGGGGAACATCTAGTACAAGTTATCCTGACCAAAGGTGGTCTTCGGCTGCCAAAAGCACTGGTGATGACGCCGTCTTGGGCTCCACGATGACCTCCGTCCTGCCGCTCTGCTGGTCTTGGTCTCGTTGCACCGGAATGGTAACCTTTACCCGATGTCTTGGACTGTGCTTGTTCCCTTTGCACCGAAGGGGAAACAAGGACACTGCATAGGCCGGTGCCTGCCTAGCGCCCGCCTGATCTCGATCGTCATGGCTTGCGTCACGGGCTCCTCGTGAGGTGCCCCGGCCTTGATCTCTCCACCTCCTCGCGAGCCTGCCTGATGAGGCTGCTCCTCAGGAAGCTTCTTGTCGTCTGCCCCGCAGGGCTTGGCCCCTCGTGAGGGACTTGAGTTTGAGCTAATGAAGCTGGGCCACACTGGGCCCCCACTTGAGCCACACTGCAGGCCGCAGGCAGGCAAGTCTGGGGACCCCCGTTCCCAAAACGCCGACATTAGCCCCCGGGCCTGAGGCGCGCCCGGGCTGGGCCTAGCAGAGAAGCGAAGGGGCAAGCGCGAAGCGCCGAGGGCCCCAATAGCCTACGGCCTTGGGCGCCGCGTGGCCACAGATTGGTCGTGGGCGTATGCGCTTCCCCACGATGCATCGACAACCGCATGACTTGACAAGTCCCTGCATGTAGAGAAATGGGTCATGATTACCTGCGATCGTGGTGGTCGGCGGTTAGCCTTCTCCAGCTATAAGTACGGGACTGTGCGAGCCTCGTTAGCGTATCCCTTCCTGCTACTCCTTTTCTTCTTCTTGGCTACTCGCCATTCTCATGGCTCCGCCGAACAGATTCTTGGCCGCGGAGAAAGGAAAAGCTCGTCCGGCAGGGCCAGACTCCCCACCGACCAAGGGTGGTCGGGGCCGCCCTCGCAAGCACCCCGCGGTCCCCGTAGTGGCTTCCTGTGGCCAAGGAGGCGGTTCCCTACGCGGTGGTGAGCGCCCGGTAGCCGATGGGAGGCACGCCATGGCCGCGAGGCCCCCCAGGCTGCACTTTCGCTCGGCGGAGGTGCTGCCGGAGTTCGTCGTGTGGTCGGCGGACCCGACCAGCACCTGGCTCCAGCTCCCCCATTTCTTCGTAGGTGAACTACCGGCCGGAGCTCGGGGCGGCCTCTAGCTTCAGGCAGATGGTTGCTGCAGCAGGGCCTCCTGGGCTTCGCTGGAGGTCTCCGCTTCTGGGGATGCGGTCCTGACCCGCGGCTGGCAAACGTTTGCCCGTGCACGCGGCCTGAGCTGGCGGTACACCCTGCACTTCAAATTCGATGGCGACGCCACCCTCTACGTGAGGGTGTTTGGGGAAGACGGTCGCCGCGCTGGGTGCTGCCCCGAAGACAATGACCGCGGCCGCCTGCCCAGCCCCGGTGCTGACCAGGATGAAGACGGCGGCAGGCGTGTAGGCGGCGGCGCTCGGGGCTCGCCAAGCTTCGCCGACTCTTTCTCAGGCAGCAGCTCCTCCAGCGGTGGCCGCGACCAGCCCCCACACCGTCGCGCCCGCCTGGGTGAAGGTAGCGATTCAGCCCACCGTCGCGCCCCGGTGAAGCGAGAGGAGGGATCCGCCTGAGCCCCCAGAGGCAGCTCGAGCTTTCCCCGCAAGTTGGTGCCAAGAAAGTCATGCCCATTTTGTTTTTATTTCCTTGCGTAGAAAAAGAAGGTAGTATAGGGCCCTATGGGGGCGTGTTAGAACTGTTGCTGTTAATCATTGTGGTGCTTCTGCTATTTCTGCGTTATGTTTCCGCGCCACGTGCCCATGTGCGGGAATTATTTAGCTCAGTGGGGCTTAACGTGATCCTCGCCTCCTGAGGCTGAAGCCTCGCCGCATGCTTCATGTCCTGCAAGGATTAGCAGGAGGAGTAGCCTTCGGTCTGGTTGCGAGGGCAATCGGCCCAGGTCCTGCGCTCGTGTCGCGATGCCTGTGGGGCACAGACTGGGAGGGGTGCTCCCGCAGCGGACCTAGACAGGAAAGCTTCAAATGATCGGGGCATAAAACACTCGCGAGGGCGCCCGTGAACCTCCCTCGCGAGATTCGCGAGAGAAAACAAGGCAAGCGAGTGAAAAAGACAAAGAGTCACAAGCCTGGGATGGCAACAGTTCCAGTAAAACTTCAAACAGGAACGAACAAGCCAACTACAGAAAGCAAATGAAAAAGCCGCGTCCGGCACCTATTCTAGTCTTCGACGTCTTCTCACCAGCGCGGAGCTAAGTGCTGCCTGGGCATGGGCGGGAGCCCCCGAGGCCCGAGGGCGGCACTCCGGAGACTCCGGGGCGTGTACAGCCCCACTCATTATTACGTGAGAGTGTCACGGGCGGCGAGCTTCACACGCATTGGCCTTCTTCACAGGCACCGGGCCTTTCCCAAAACGCGGCAGCTTCACAGGCATTGGCCTTCTTCACAGGCACCGGGCCTTTCCCGAAATGCGGCGGCTTCACAGGCATTGGCCTTCTTCACAGGTACCGGGCCTTTCCCGAAATGCGGCGGCTTCACAGGCATTGGCCTTCTTCATAGGCACCGGGCCTTTCCCAAAATGCGGCAGCTTCACAGGCATTGGCCTTCTTCATAGGCACCGGGCCTTTCCATAGGCGCTAGGCCTCGCTCAGGGATAGAACCTCCCGAGATGTTGAATGTTCCACGTGTTCTGGACGAGTACCCCCTCCGGGGTCTCCAAGCGCGCGGAGCCAGACCTGGAAACATGAACAACATTGAATGGGCCCTCCCACATAGGAGAGAGCTTGTGCAGCCCCTCCCTGGAGAGAATCCGTCTGAGCACGAGGTCCCCTACCTCAAGAGTTCTGGGGCGGATGTTGCGGCAGTGGTATCGCCACAGCGCATGTTGATACCTTGCCGCTCGTAGCGCGGCTTCTCGACGGTGTTCCTCCCCCAACACAAGATCCGTCCCCCGCATGGCGTCCTGTTGCGTCTTGCCGAACACCAGGACCCGCGCGGAGCGACGCCTGACCTCATGAGGGAGGACAGCCTCTGCTCCGTAAACGAGGAAGAACGGGGTCTCGCCAGTCGGCTTGGCTGCGGTTGTGCGGATAGACCACAGCACAGACTGGAGCTCATCGTACCAGCCCCTGCCGCAAGCCTCCAGCTTCTTCTTGAAGGTCCTTGCTTTGAGGCCCCTCAGGACCTCCGCGTTGGCTCGCTCGGCCTGGCCGTTGCTCTAGGGGTGCGCCACCGAGGCGTAGCATATCTGCGTTCCAAGGTTAGCACAGTATGTTTTGAAGAGATTACTGGTGAATTGCGAACCGTTATCGGTGATGATGCGGTTAGGCACCCCAAACCGGCTCACGATACCCTTGATGAACTTGACTGCGGAGCCTGCCGGGATGGTGCGGACAGCTTCAACCTTAGCCCACTTGGTGAACTTGTCCACAGCGACGTAGAGGTAGCGATAGCCCCCTAGCGCCCAAGGGAACGGGCCCAGAATGTCTAGCCCCCAAACTGCGAATGGCCACGAGAGGGGTATAGTCTGTAGACCCCCCGCAGGCTGATGGATTTGCCTAGTGTGGAACTGGCAGGCCTCGCAAGCCTTTACCAGCTCAACGGCGTCGCTGAGTGCTGTGGGCCAGTAGAATCCACTGCGGAACGCCTTGCCAACGAGGGTTCGCAACGATGAGTGGTGCCCACAGTCTCCATTGTGTATGTCCGCCAGCAGCTCCTTCCCTTGCTCTCTGGAGATGCAACGTAGGGACACGTCATTTGGTCACTTCCGGTAGAGCTCCCCATCCTTGATGCAGTAAGTCGTGGCCTGCCGCGCTACACGCTCTGCCTCCTCCTCGCTCTCCGGCAGGGTCCCTTGCATCAAGTAGTTCTTGAGCTCTGCAATCCAACACCCTTCCTGAGGCTCTAACGCCAAGAGCAGGCATGCCCCTGAAGCCAGGCCGCAGGTCGGAGCTCCCGAGGTAGGCGGCTGAGGGAGCTCCTCCCTTGGTTGCACCGTGCTCGATAGTGACGGTGCCGCCGAGGGTTTGAAGAGCCGCTCCTCGAAGACGCCAGGCTCCTGAGGTAGCCGCCTGGATGCCCTCTTGGCAATGTCATCAGCCTCTTGATTGGTGCCGCGAGGCACATGCTGCAACTCCAGCCCCCAGAACTGCTTCTCCATCTTGCGAACCTCAGCAAGGTATGCTTCCATGTGCTCATCATTTGGTTTGTATATCTTGTTGGAGAAGTTGATGAGGAGCTGCAAATCGCCCTTGATGATGAGGCGCTTTACCCCTAAGGCGATTGTGGCTTTCAAGCCTGCTATCAGGCCTTCATACTCTTCTATGTTGTTGAAGACCTTTTATCCGTGCTGGAAACAGAGTTGCACGGCGTAGTAGAGTTTGTCCTGGGTGGGGGATACAAGCACTGCGCCAGCTCCTGCGCCGCATCAGGAGAATGCCCCATCGAAGTACATGACCCAGCCTTCTGGTGCCTCACTTCCCGGGGAAAGTGATCGGTCCTCGCTTACCTCGAGACCCGGTGCTTCTGCCCATTCTGCCACGAAATCCGCAAGTACGGCTCCCTTGATGACTCTGGTCGTACTGAATTCTAGCTGAAATGCATGTAGTTCGATGTTCCATTCAGTGACTCTTCCAGCTGAGTTGGGGCTGCTGAGTACCCTTTCCAAGGCGTGTGCTGAGACGACTTTGATGGGATGGCCTTGGAAATAATGCCGCAGCTTGTGTGAGGCCACTGATAGTGCGAGGAGGTGTTTTTGAGGCATGGGGTACCGTGCCCTTGCGTCCCGTAGCACCGTGCTGACGAAGTACACGGGATGCTCGATGAGGTTGAGGGTGCTGGCGCAGCTTGCATCCTCCAGAGGCCGGGGCGTCTCCTGAGATGGTGGAGCCCCTAGTGCTTGGTCGCTTGAAGAGGCCTCTACTGCCCCGGGTGCGTTCTCCTGCTGCGGCTGTTCCCCTCCGGATGCGGTCGTGGTCCTCACGAGGCCCTCTTGGCTTTGCTTTGCTTCAGCCCGGACGGTGGCTGCGGCCTTGGTCCGGCGCTCCTCCCTGACCGCCACCAGAGCTGCGCTAGCGGAGTAGGGGGTGGCCGCAAGGTAGAGCGCCAGGGGCTCCCGTGGACGCGGAGCTACCATCACTGGTGGGTTGGTAAGGTACCTCTTGAGATCTTGGAATGCCTTGTCGGCCTCTTCAGTCCATTCGAAGGGGCCCTTCTTCTTCATCAACTTGAAGAAGGGCAGTGCTCATTCCCCCAGCTTGGAGATGAAGCGCCCTAGCGCGGTTACATGCCCGGTGAGCTTCTGCATCTCTCTGAGGGTCCTTGGCGGGCTCATGTCTTCGACTGCTTTGACCCTCTCCGGGTTGGCCTCGATGCCCCTGTGGGACACGAAAAAACCTAGGAGCTTGCCCGAGGGGACCCCAAACACGCACTTCTCCGGGTTGAGCCGTAGGTCCACTTCGTTGAGGCTCGCAAAGGTTTCTTCCAGGTCTTGTATCAGGGTTTTTGCCTCCCGGGACTTCACCACAATGTCGTCGACGTAAGCTTCAGCGTTCCTCCCGAGCTGCCGGCCTAAGGCGATGTGCATCAGCCACTGAAATGTTGCGCCTGCGTTGCGCAACCAAAATGGCATGCACGTGTAGCAGTACACTCCACATGGGGTCAGGAAAGCCATTTTTCCATGTCTTCTACCGCCATGTTGATCTGGTGATAGCCTGAGAAGGCATCTAGGAAGCACAACAGGTCACACTCTGTGGTAGAGTCGACTATCTGGTCAATGCGGGGGGAGCGGAAATGGATCCTGTGGGCAGGCTTTGTTGAGGTTGGTGAAGTCGACACACATGCGCTCCTTTCCTCCCTTTTTCGGCACAACGACCAGATTAGCCAGCCAATCAGGGTAACGGACCTCGCGGATAACTCCTGCCGCTTCTAGCTTCCAGGTCTCCTGAACGATGAAAGCTTGTTTCTCAGTGGACTGTCGCCTCGCCTTCTGCTTCACGGGGCGCACGTTGGGGCACACGTTAAGGTGATGCTCAATCACACCCCTCGGGACCCCTGCTAACTAATCAGGTTCCCATGCGAACACCTTCTTGTTCGCACGCAGGAACCTCACCAGCGCCTTCTCCTGCTTGGGCTCGAGGTTGGCTCCTATGGTGAAGGTAGCGGTAGTGGACCCATCCTCGTCGACCGGTACCTCCTTGGTTTCCGCCTTGTCTTGGGTGAACAACTGCTTCTTTTTAGCCGGCACAGCCCCCTTGGGCTCAAGGGCGTCGGTGCTGGTGGGCTGCGCCACCGCGGCCGCCCTGAAAACAAGCTTGAGTGCCTGCAGCGCATCCCTTGTGTCTCCTGACACGGTAAGGATGCCGCTGCTCCCGGGCATCTTCATGAGGTTGTACGCCGGGTGAGTTGCTGCCATGAACCGGGCCAAGGCCGGATAGCCGAGGATGGCGTTGTAGGGGAAGCCGATGGGGGCGATGTCGAAGTCGATCAGCTTTGTGCGGAAGTTGTCGTGGGTGCCGAAGGTCACTTGGAGGCGGATCTGTCCCAAGGAGGCGGTGGAACCGACTCCGACACCCAAGAAAGGCCTGCTAGGCAGAAGCTGGTCTAGAGGCACGTGGAGGAGGCTGAAGGCCTCCACCGAGAGCACGTTGAGGCCGGCACCGCCGTCTATGAGGGTCCTGGTGACGGCCACCTGGCAGATGGTGGGGGTGCACAGCATCGGGAGCGCGCCCGAACCGATGGGGTTGAAGGGGTGATCATCCGAGTCAAAGGTTATATCGGCCTCGGGCGCCACCCAGCCTGGGGGGGGCTTCTCGACGCTTGGAGGCGGTGCTGATCCGGCGGGTGAACGGCTTGACGTGGTGGTTCGAGGGTGGTGCCTGTGAGCCACCCAAGAGAGCTGCGACGACGGGCGGCACTGGTGCGGCATAACGGGCGAGGAAGAGGTCACGCAGCTCCTCGCAGGAGGTCCTAGAAGCCGTCGGCAGGTGGAGGAGCCACGCGCGCGGGTCACCAGTGAGGTCCATGGGAAACCAGTTGGCCATCACCCGGTCGTCGCCCCCGGCTTTGAGGACGGCCTCCTCATGGATCCATCGCGCCGTTGTAGCGTGGCGGCATCTCAGGATTGAACTTGTGCGGCCACTGCACCTGTCGCAAGGTGGGGGCCAAGGCTCGGAGCCCCCCGGCCCCAGTGCCGGCATCGGTTGCCGGAGCGGGCGGCGCGTTGTCCGCCATGAGGGCGAAACGCGATGTTGGTGGAGAGCGGGTCGTCGAGAGGGAGAACTCCGGCGCACCCCTACCTGGCACACCAAATGTCGGATTTCGGGTTCCGGCAGACCCTTAAGGTTCGAACTCTGGGGTGCGCACGGAGATCTTTCCCCTACCGACTCGCGCTTCTATGGCTCGCAAGAAATCAAGGCTGGAAAGAAGAACACACAAAGGACACGAGGTTTATACTGGTTCGGGCCACCGATGTGGTGTAATACCCTACTCCAGTGTGTGGTGTGGTGGATTGCCTCAGTGGCTGATGATGAACAATACAGGGGGAAGAACGGCCTCGCGAGAGGTATTCTTGAGCTCGTGTGGTATGTTCTACTTGGCCTGGATCCCCCTCCCTCTATGGTGGCTAGTCCTACTTATAGAGGCCCTGGTCCTCTTCCCAAAATGCGAGTGGGAAGGGCGCCAACAATTGGCCATTTTGAAGGGGAACATCTAGTACAAGTTATCCTGACCAAAGGTGGTCTTCGGCTGCCAAAAGCACTGGTGATGACGTCGTCTTGGGCTCCATGATGACCTCCGTCCTGCCGCTCTGCTGGTCTTGGTCTTGTTGCACCGGAATGGTAACATTTGCTCGATGCCTTGGACCGTGCTTGTTCCCTTTGCACCAAAGGGGAAACAAGGACACTGCACAGGCTGGTGCTCGCCTGGCGCCCGCCTGATCTCAATCGTCATGGCTTGCGTCACGGGCTCCTCGCGAGGTGCCCCGGCCTTGATCTCTCCGCCTCCTCGCGAGCCTGCCTGATGAGGCTGCTCCTGAGGAAGCTTCATGTCATCCGCCCCGTAGGGCTTGGCCCCTCGCGAGGGTCTTGAGTTTGAGCTGATGAAGGTGGGCCGCACTGGGCCCCTACTGGAGCCACGCCGCAGGCTGCAGGCAGGCAAGTCTGGGGACCCCCATTCCCAGAACGCCGACATATTGATTTAGTGTCATGTTTTCTTTCTTTTGTTGCAATTTTATGATGCAGGTTTTGCCATGTGACATTCATCACAGAATAAACTGTTTGGTTTGCTCTACAATGGATATTTTTACAGGTTTCACTTCTTATGTCGTGTCAGTAATGAAGGCACTGTCCATCACTTATATTACTGGAAAAAATTGGATCAGTCTATTGTCTGAGTACAAGCTGAATCCCTATGATGAACTGTAGTTTGGTTTAACAAACACGCCACAATTAGTCCTTCTCGCGTTTAAAAGAAATGAAGAAAAAGACTAGATCACGGTCACGGAGCCTACTCAAGTTAGAAAGCTGATCATGGCAGACCAGACACGATCGCCACTGTCTCGCACATCGGTACCACCTTCAGCAACGGATCGAGCACTGACAGTTGATCTAGCACTGACAGCGGCAGCAACTCAGTCTGATCCAGCTGAGGATTGGGCACCGACCGCGTCAGCAGATCAGGCTGATCTACCGGAGGATCGGGCATCGACATCGGTGCCTGCTCCGACACCGACACCAGCTCTACAAGTATCACCATCTCGGACAGCTGCAGCGGCACTACTAGTCGCATCGGCATGGGAACCAACAATGGCTTTGGCACCTGCACCAACACTTGCACTTGCATTTGCTCCGGCCCGTGCAGCAGCAACGGAACCAGCAGTTGCATCGGCAACAGACTAGGCTGGAATTCGCACTTCATATACCAAAGTCCTTACAAAAACCGACATGTACACCTTCTTGGTAAGCATTGGCCGCCCAAGTGCTTCGTTCTTTTTTATTTCCATGTTGTTTCACACGATTCGCTGTGTTGATCTAACTGTTTGTGTATGTCTTCTTGTTTGCAAACAGAGAATTCCTAGAGCAACGAGGGAGTCATTCAACAATCCAGGCGACCGTGGCCAAGTTTCTCTTACCATGCGCAGCCTTGGTGTGAATTAACCTGCTCAATATACCGTAAGTACAAAGGATGGTCGCATGATGATTGATGCTAAAGGATGGTTAAGGTTCAAATCTAAATCATATCTTGCGGTAGGGGATGATGTCAAAATTGAACTTTCTTGGCAAGGAGAGCTGGTCCAAATCAACTATGAAATTCTTCAGTAGCAGAACGCAACTACCGAACTGATCTATCCTCTGAGAGATTTTGATGTAATAATTTGGCATGGTGAAACAAGCGTCCTATGTGTAGAAGTAGTACGATAGTATTATTTATCACATGGTATATCGTTGATAGAATTGCAACTCTGATTGCTGGTTAGGAACTGTCGTTCGATTTCATTCTAACAGTTGTCGTGCTTTACTCAATTTTGTGTATTCTCCTTGCGAACGCATCTAAAACTAGTGATGTTCTGATCGCTTGCAATATGAAAAGCGCTGAGGTAGAACACATGGGCCCCCAAACATGTAGGCCCACCGGCCTGTGGCCCAAAGTCCAGAACCGTGAGCCTGTCTGAGTATTATATTCTCAGCTGAACCCCCAAAATGCCCGTGCGTTGCACGTAGCATCAAGATGCATTTGTGTGAGTATTTTATCTTGTGAGAGAAAAGGATGAATGAGGGAAGGCCTTATTTGCAAGTGTGGAGAGGTGTGTGGGTACCTTTTTGCAAAATTACCATAGTTTCCTTCCTATCCATCAGATATAAATCGGACGGCCTATATTGCAGGATGGCAGGAACACCATCATCACCAACTCGTCTATACTGTGTTAAAAAAAACTCTGTTTTTTACAATTATATATGTTATATATATTCCCCTTGATTTTTCTTATGTATAAAGTTGTGATACAAAAGATTTTTATATTTCTTTACAAAGGGAGTATCTCTTTGTAAAAAATATATTTATGTGTAACTAGTTACTCCTGTCTTTCTACTTCCTTTCGCTGGTGTGTGGGGCTTCTGGCAACGGGGTCCAAGTGCCATATGCGCCAAATTAGAGTGCACAACTGCACGGTAGACACATCCCAGTCGTAGCGCCACAATAATGCCCAATGAGCCGTCAAATCACAAAAAACCCCACCTTTCTAGCTTTAGCAGTAAGCTAGACGGACGAAGCGATAATATTTCACTAGGCCCGAATCCCCTTTTCCCTGGTCTGCTTGTTCAAAGAAAACCCCCGCTGGGCTATTGCATAGGGTTTTCTAATGGAGAACCTAGTACGAATTCTTCATCCATCCCCAATAAATCCAAGTCCCTTGGTCGCGGGTAATCCTAGGATGGCAGCCGCTGCCATTGATGCATTTTTCTTCCTACTGAATCTAGTGTGCTTCATTTGCAGTGCCCAAAGTGCGAGGACCCTACAGGTTTCTGCGCCCTCGGCGAGACGCCACACTTGTTCCTTCTCATCCTAACACAGGATTTTAAAAGGCGCATAGTATGTTCTTAGAATCCTCTTTTCTATCCAGGAGGGTGGGGTTTTTTGAACATGCTCTCGACTAATTTGGAATTTTGGATTACTATATTTGGATTGCTATATTTGGATAAAAGGTACTAGTACCATGGTCAATACTGATGTGAAGGAGGAAATTATTTATAGATTTGGATAGAGAATACATTGTGTTCTCATATTATTTTTCCTGCAGTGCATTCCTTGCTCTGCCAGAACACATGTACTCAAGATGCTCGACCTTGCCATAACTGAATACACCAGTTTAATGGTCACAGTGAAGACAAGCCATGGATATAAGTTCTGAGTTGGGTTCATGAACCAAGAAGATCGCTGCTTTTTATGGCCGAACTTGGATAAACTCTCTCAAGTGTTATGGACTGGAAGTTGGTGCACGAATGTTGATGGAAATAGCAGAACCTAGTCTCATCTTCACTACAATCTTCCACCCTAATATCGTTCCAATTGTTCATTCATGTTAGTTTTGTATATGGTTCTTGCTTGTTGCCTCGATTACTTCTTAATCCAACTATTGTGTCTAAAATCACAATTTAACTTTGGAAGTAGAAACGAATCTCTCACGAAGATGCTACTTCTAACTAATATTTTCTTATAATTAGTGGCACATGTGGGTTTTTTCAGAGTTAAGCAGGCTACTCGTTTGTTATTCTTTAAGAACTCGGTTGTTACTGATGGCACCGAAGTTGACTGGGACGACATCCACAAGTTCCTACACTTTATTGATCGTCTTGAGGTCCTTGTGGGGCGTTTCAATGGTGGAAGGCCACGTGGGATATGTATGCCACTGCTGCACTCGTTGAATAGGTCCAACTGTGTCAAGAAACTAATGGTACGAGCTTTTTTCTGTTATGTATGTTGTTCATAAACTCTTGCTTACACACAGTTTTACAGTTGTGATCTTCTTGAAACAGAAACTGCCCAGTTCTATTGTTCCTATATAGATGCTTGACCATGGTCGGGTCAGACTTGCGCTTGGTCACAACATGATGTTTATGTCGACCTACTCCATTCCCCTTGGAGGTGAAAAGATACTTATTCATGGGTGATCTCAAATAATGAAGGCCCGTCCATCTTGGAGAATAGGACAGAAGATTATGTTCCTGCTTTTCCATGGCTCTAAAGCAAATATATTGTTTATCGACCACATTGCGAGATGAAGCCGCTTTCAGAAGGTTGTGGATGCACGGGGTGGCGCCTGGGACTTGGCGGCCTCACCCTTGGTTAACTGTAGGCAAAGTAGCACTGTTCGAGGTGTGTTTTGTATGGTTGAACTTGTATAAGTACTCATACTACTTTCAGCTATGGTTGTTAAATGCCCCTGCTGGTTTCAGTTAAGGTTGTTAAGTACTCCTGCTGCTTTTTACAGTCTGTCGTGTTTCTTCAGTCCTATCTTCCTCCATCCGCCAAAACCAAACTAGCACCGGCGGGGCCGCCTACTTCCGCCTCCCACGGCTGGCTGCGCCTCAGCGCATGCATCGCCGCCCCACCGTCTCCTAAATAGTTAAGGCCGACGTCCGAGGCCTGGCCATCGTCCTCCACGCGCTTTGGTGCGCTCGCTGTGGCGCCGCCCTCTTGCGTTGTCAACATGGTGAACAAACAACGGGAATTGGCAGACTGTACGTGGAGAGGATGACAGTAGGGGTCCACCATTTCCATGGTCGGTCCAAGCATGTTCCTCCTATTTTGTTATATATACTCCATTGTCAGCATATTGAAAAAGAAACTGCTTCCTCCTAGTGGTTTCCTGACATCTGGGACCCACGACATTGTCAACGTATATAGTCAATAGACAAGAGAACAACACCACAAGATCGGCTGACACCTGGGACGTAGTTGCTCGAGCAGCATTTTTTGTTATTGTTGAGATGGAGCATGGTTGGAACTGGGCTGTGGCCCATCTAGCCCATGCTTATATTTTATGTTCACCATATGACCAGCCCAGCTATTTTATTCTTTGTGAAAATGAGCCCAGTTTATTTTTTCTGAAGAATACCCAATCCAGGCCTACTTATTTTTCTATGCCCTGATGGGCTGCAACTCTTTCAAGACGCCTGCAAATATTGAAAGTAATATGAAATGGGTTGTAAATATAAAAAGTGATGACAAATTGGCAATCATTTTATAATTTCTGAATTTTTTCATATTTTCAGATTCCTATTTCACTGGGCTTTAACCTAATTTAAATATATCTTCAAAGTACTTTAGATCTAGCTCGACATTTCGGTATTAAAAATAGTTTGGAACCCACAAAAATATGCAAAATCTCGTTTAAATTTTTAACCCTGGCCCTCGCCAACAAAAAAACAGACTGCAATAAATTGCATAAGAAGTTGCAATGACCTATATATAAATTATTAAAAAAATAGTGAATGGTCTGACTTTTGGGCCTATTAAGTTGACGCGTATGCAAGATTTTTTAATTATTATATACGTCAACAAATGATTCTAGCAGACATAATCGTTGGATGTCAATCCAACGGCCATCGTGTTTCTTCAATATCTGATCTTCTTGCTCCAGCTGCCAAATCCAGCGCCGGCGGGACCGCTTGCTCCCGCGTCACATGGCCGACTGTGCTGCCGCGCAGGCCTCACACCCCCTACAACTCCCACCACTGGCCAGGCCATCCCTCTACTTACCCACATCCCTCCACTGATGTGGCTTTGCCACATCAGGGTCATTCCCTTCCTCGGTCTCGCCGTCGTCCATCGCACTGGTGTTCTTGGCACGGCGTGGTCATCGTTGTCAACAAACGACAACATCAGAAGAGGGATGTACATGGAGAGGCTGACAGTTGGGACCCACATGGTCTATGGCCGCAAACAATCAAGTACCTCCTTATTACGCCAAAAAGAATGAATACTCCCACTGACAGCTCGGACCCACTAGTTATATCTTCGCATGCAAGGACTTGCCTTCTTATTACGCACAAAAAAAAGAATACTCCCCCTGCTAGCTGGGACCCACCATAGTTGCAGCCTGACTTGTGGGCCTACTAAGTTGAGGTGGACAGAGGGCTTTGTCAACTTAGTCAACAAGCGATTCTATCACAAGGGACCATTGGACTGTTAACGTCCAACGATCGCCCTGCTTCTTCAACCTCTGATTTTCTTGCTCCAGCCGTCCAAACCACCGCGTGCTCTTGCCTCCCGTGGCTGGCTATGCTGCCACGGAGACCTCACCGCCCCATACTACTCCCGCCGCTGGCTAGACCATCCCTCTACTCACCCACACCCCCTGTTATTATGCGGCGACGGCAGGCTCACACCGCAGCCGAACCAGTGAACCCTCATACTCCTATCCACGTGGGCTTCCACTTCCGCGTCTTCCCCGGCTCCACGTCGTCTCCTTCCTAGGCCTCACCGTCGTCCACCGCTCTGGTGCTCTCGGCGCGGCGCGGTCAACGTGGTCAAGGAATGACTTCCATCAGAAGAGTACTATACACGGATAGGCTGACAGCTGGGTCCACAGCCGCAGCAAGGAAGTGCCTCCTTATTACGCGGAAAATAATGATTCCTCCACCTGACAGCAGGGACCCACCGGATGGGCCACCGTATTTCATGAAAAAAATGTTTCCCCCCTGACTGCTGGGACCCACCAGCTATATCTTCGCACACAAGGAAGTGCGTCCATATTATGGGCAAAAAAATAATTCGCCCCTGACTACTGGGACCCACCAGCTACATCTTTGCACGCAAGGAAGTGCCTGACAGTCGGGACCCACCTGGTCAAAGTGTACGTAGCGTTGTCATTCTGGTCGCGAATGTGTACGTACATGCCGGTCGATGTAGAGGGGCGCACGTGTCGTAGTAGAGGCGCACACGTAGCATGTACACGTACGTACAACAGCCAGGGTGCACGAAGTAAATACGGCCATGTACGTACATACGGGCGGGGTCTCGAACGCCTACTCGCACATATGTTCGCCCAGGGCTCGTGTACATGGCTGGGTCGGAACAGAGAAGTTGTGCCATCATCATGATCATGGGGAGGCAACCGGCTAGGTCGGCACCGAATGCATCATCGTGTTCATCGAGAGCCAATCGGCTTGGACGGAATAGCCGAGGGAAACGAGGCCTGGCGTACCGCAGAATGGAGAAAATGGCCTTGTGTTCGACCAGCCACGGTCGAAACAGGATCCTGTTCATCGAGAGGGGTCTGGCGTACTGCAAAACAGAGGAAACAGACCTCCTACGGTGGAAACAGGGTCCTGTTGATCAGGAGGGGTGTGGTGTACCGCAAAACGGAGGAATCAGACTTGTGTTGGGGCGTTACGGTCAAAACGAGGGTCTTGTTCATCGGGAGGGGTGTGGCGTACCACAAAACGGGACTCCATGAGATACTGTTCATCTCCACCGTCGACCTCCTCCAGCCTCCACGGGCTTCTGTTCATCCACCGTCAACCTCCTCCAGCCTCCACCTACGACTGTTCATCCACACGGGCTCCTGTTCATCCAGCCTCCATCGCGCGCTCCTCCATCGGCTACCGTTCAACAAGCCCTCTCCACGGGGTCCTGTTCAACCACCCCTCCACAAGCTACTGTTGATCCAGCCCTCCACCAACCACTGTTCAACCAGCCCTCCATGGAGTCTTGTTCATCCAGCCCTCCACCGGGTCCTGTTCATCCACCCCAACCGGCTCGATCGATCGTGGTCCTGTTCATCCAGCGGCAACGGCCTCTACTACCATGGGTTCCTGTTCATTCAACCCCCCCCCCACCAGGAACTGTTCATCCAAACCCCCCAACAACGCTCACTATTCATCTAGAGGCAGCATCAATCGGCTTCAGTTAGCAGCAGTAGCAAAGGAATCACTCGGGTTCAGTTAACAATAAGGGATCGATCGCTCGGGTTCAGTAACGTAGCTAGTGCAATCGTTTGGGTTCAGTTAGAGTCCAACGCCTCGCTAGGGTTTAGTTAGAGCCCAATGCCTCACACACACGCGCATATGTACAAGAGAAACGCGCATCGCTCGGCCCCCAACCACCCACCGTAACCGGGAACTCCCCCGATATTTTCCTCGCCCTCGCTTCTACCATGGTTTTTTCCGTCATGGATGGCCCAAATAATGTCATGCAACTGCGTCTCCGGCCCGCCCAGGACGAGAAGCCCATTCTCTGTCATGATTTTTTGTCATAGAAGTGGGACCCCACATATATGATAATACCGGGTTTTGTCACAATTATCGTCACAGAAGTGTCATAAGCATGAGAGAGAGAAAATTCGTCCGGCCCAAAATGTCAAGGATGTGTCTTTTTTTTTTGTAGTGCGCCACCCAGACCTCGACCTTGCCGACGGATCCAGGAGGCTGCCGGGGCACGCAGACGTTTCTACCGCCGAGGAGAAGGCTACCCCCTACGCCGACAAAGTCCTTGTTGATCCTAGGGCTCCATGAGTCCGCCACGCAGGGCCTCGAACCATTCGCGTCGCTTTGTTGCCCTGTAACAAAACATTATGCATGTCATGTGTTTAGACACTGTACTTCTTTTATTTGTGCCGAACTGATGTTTAATTAATATCGAACGCATGCTATCCCCCTTGCAGTTTATCCATGAATGTTCATATGGTTAGTTTCTTTTTACGTGTTTTGGTTGCCCGAGATTGCTGTGAGGAGCGGGTGAGGGAGTCCTGGACTAAGGGGTCCTTAGGCGTCCGGCTTCTTAGTCATGGGCCGGACTGATGGGCTGTGAAGATACGAAGACCGAAGACCGCACCCGTGTCCGGACGGGACTCTCCTCGGCATGGAAGGCAAGCTTGGCGATCAAATAAGTAGATTCCTTTCTTTGTAACCGACCTTATGTAACCCTAGATCCCCCCAGTGTCTATATAAACTGGAGGACTTGGTCCGAAGGGCGGATCCTGATAATCATAGCCAGACTAGACTTTTAGGGTTTAGTCATTACGATCTTCTGGTAGATCAACTCTTGTAATACTCATATTCATCGAGATCAATCAAGCAGGATGTAGGGTATTACCTCCATAGAGAGGGCCTGAACCTTGATAAAACATTGTGTCCCCTGTTACCATCGATCCTAGACGCACAGTTCAGGACCCCCTACCCGAGATCCGCCGGTTTTGACACAGACATTGGTGCTTTCATTGAGAGTTCCACTATGACGTCGACAACAGGATCGATGGCTTGCCTTGTTCTAAAGAACAATATCACCGCCGGAAGAGCACTGGCCCCAGGCCAAACCCTCCAGCTGGGCGGCTTTACCATGACCGCCCGTTCGGTTGTTAAGCCGATGATGACCCCCCGAGTCATCGAAAATCCCCTTCGTATTGACTCCGAACACTCCAAGCAGATGGATCCAGCGGAGCTTTCGTCTTTAAACGAGCTCCTAGATTACATCGCCGCCCTGGGGGTCACCACAGACTATGATCGAATTGGGCTTAAACCCGATCAGAGAGAAATCAGATCTCCACCGATCACCCACCAGATAGCGATAGTCGAGGAGCGAGATGACAACTCTTCCTCCATACTAAAGACGGACTATGTTCGGATCTCCGGCTTCGAAGAGCCGGACACCCAGCTGCGAGGAGATGCATCCTGCCCTCCGAACATAAAATCAGAGGACGGGCCTAAGAAATCAGTGGATATCCTGGAGCCCGATCTCCTAAGTTCGGAATTCCTTCAAACTCCGGATCCAAAATTGGGTCAGGGTTCAGATTTAAATCCGCCCACCCACCCAAATATAAGCACTCTCATGAGCATACAGCAGTAGTCTCAGGAAACGGTCCACCACTTCTCGGCTAGATTCCTTCTTGTCAAAGACAAGATTAAAGATTGTCGCGACGAGGAAGCGATCTTAGTGTTCCGCAACAATTGCACGGACGAATCCACAACGCCATCAACCACTGTCGCATACTACAGTTCACTGACTTGGAAACTATCGTACAGAAGTACAGCGCAATGGAAAGCGCCTAGAAAACTCAGGCAGCCCGTTGGGAACCACCGGTCCCCACTCAATCCCTCGTTCAGGCGAAAAGGGCGCACCCTTGCAATACGCCCGGTCCAATAGTAAGGAAATATAAATCCAGTACGAGGCACGGAACCGTTTTGGAAGGCTGGCTCGATGGGCCATGCAAAATACACGCAACACCGGATAACATACCAACACATAGCCTTAGAGCATGTTGGATACTCCGGAAGTGGCCAAGAGCGACGAGGACATCCTCACCAAGAATACCACAGAACAACACCCCGAGAAGACAACGACCCCAAAGTATTGACGGTCTTCGAGACATTCGCCTCAAACAATAGGCGCAAAAGAGCACTACGCGGACTCGCCGAAGTCTGTCAAATAGCAGCAATAAACCGTTGGAATGACACGGCTATAACTTTTAATGCCGGCGATGAACCAAAATACAGGATAGTCCGAGCACCGGCCGCCTTGGTCCTCAGTCCAATCGTGGACGGCTTCCGGCTCACCAAGGTTCTCATGGACGGCGGCAGCGGACTAAACCTCATCTACGAAGGTACACTCCACAAAATGGAAATAGACAGGAGCCGCATTGAGCAAAGCAGCACGACCTTCCTAGGAATCATTCCTTGTTGGGAGGCGCGGTGTGCGGGAAAAATAACACTCGACGTGGTATTCAGCACGCCGGAGAATTATCGGTCCGAAGAAATAACCTTCCAAGTGGCCCCTTTCAACAGCGGATATCACGCCCTCTTGGGCGGGAGGCATTTACACGCTTCCAAGTTGTACCTCATTACGGGTACATGAAGCTTAAGATGCCTAGGCCCAAAGGCATAATCACTCTCGCCAGTGATCCGGACATAGCACTCCGCACCGAAAATAAAACCGCATCCCTGGCCCTTGAGGCATTATCTGAAGCCCTTGCGGCCGAAGAATTAACCGCACTGCCCTCCACGGTGAACAGGGACGATGTGATCTTAGACAAATGCCCCAAATCCACCTCCTTCAAGCCAGCGGAAGAAATAGTCAAATTCCAGATCCATCCAACGGACCCCAAAAAGATAGTATCTATTGGGGCACAACTAGACCCAATGGTTGACGCCGCGCTAAGGGATTTTCTTCGCGAAAACTAGGATATATTCACCTGGCACCCTTTTAACATGCCAGGAATCCCGTGCAAACTGGTCGAACACAGCCTCAACATATTAAAGGGATACAAACCGGTCTAACAAACACTGCGGCGCTTTTCCGAACCCAAACATCAAGCCATGGGAGAGGAGCTAGCCAAGCTAATTGAGGCCGGATTCATTAGAGAAATAAAACACCCAGACTGGCTGGCAAACCTAGTGATGGTACCAAAGAAGGATAAATCCTGGCGCCCGTGCGTCGATTTTAAAGACCTCAATAAGGCTTGCCCTAAGGATCCCTTCCCCCTCCCCGCATTGATCAAATCATTGATGCTACCGCAGGACACGACTCACTGTGTTTCCTCGACGCATATTCCGGATACCACCAAATCAAAATGAAGGAGTCCGACCAAGCTGCAACAGCATTCATAACCCTATATGGGCCATTCTGTTTCAACACCACGCCCTTCGGGCTCAAGAACGCCGGTGCCACCTACCAATGCATAATCCAAACATGCCTGGAGAAACAGATCAGAAAGACAGTTGAAGCCTACATGGACGACGTCGTAATCAAGACAAGGCACGTCAAAACACTAATAGACGACCTACGCCTCACATTCGACAACCTCCGCGCATATGACATTAAGCTCAATCCGGAAAAGTGTGTTTTGGCGTCCCCACAGGAAAGTTGTTGGGCTTCATCGTCTCCAATAGAGGAATTGAAGCAAATCCATCCAAAATCCAAGCTCTGTCACAGTTGGCTACGCCAACAGACCTTAAACAAGTCCAAAAACTCACGGCTTGTGTGGAAGCTTTAAGCTGCTTTATCTCCGGATTGGGAGAAAAGGCACTGCCACTCTATCGCCTTCTGCGGCGAACCGATCACTTCAAGTGGACGGGCGTGGCAACAGCCGGACTGGAAGAAATAAAAACACTCCTAGCAAGCAACCCAATCTTGTCCACGCCAAACATCGGCGAACCCATGTTGCTATACATATCGGCAACACATCAAGTGGTGAGCGCCGTGCTCGTCGTTGAACGAGAACAGGACGGACACAAATTCCCGCTTCAGAAGCCAGTATAGTACGTATCCACTATCCTTAGACCATGCAAATCCCGGTACCCCCATTACCAAAAGATAGCATACACAGTCTTCATGGCATCCTGGAAGCTACGACACTACTTCCAGGAGTGTTCAATCACGGTGGCTTCCGAAGTACCACTCAACGACATAATAAACAACTGCGATGCCACAGGCCAGATTGCCAAATGGGCCATTGAGATCCTTCCATTTGATATTACATACAAACCACGTCGAGCTATTAAATCCCAAGTACTGGCTGACTTCGTCGCCGAATGGACAGAGGCCGAACTCCCTAAAGAGTACGTCACATATTCCAATTGGGTTATGTATTTCGGTGGCTCCAAAATGCTGGCAGGGCTAGGAGCGAGCATCATTTTAACGTCCTCCAATGGAGACGTCGTTCAGTACGTACTCCAAATACTATACACAGACTCCAACAACGCAGCCGAATACGAGGCCTTATTGCATGGTCTCTGGATGGTTGTCTCCATGGGCATACAGCGCCAGGAAGTGTGCGGGGACTCAAACCTTGCAATATCTCAAATAAATGGGGACTTCGATGCCAAAGATCCGAAGATGGCAGCTTATCGTAATGCCATCCTAAAAATGTCAGCTCAGTTCGAGGGGCTCGAGTTCCATCATGTGGCCCGAGAAAGTAATCAAGCGGCGGACGTTCTTGCTCGTATCAGCGCCAAGCGCGACCCCATCCCACCCAATATCTTTCTAGAAAGGATTTTTAAGCCATCCGTTGTGTGGCAGGGGGAGAGCAGTAACACCAGTCCGGATCCGAACACAACCCCAGGTTCCGAACCCACCGACATCATCGGAGGCTCGGCCACCGAAATAACACTGTCGGCCCATCTCATTATGGCAGTCATTGCCCCATGGACCAAACCCTTCCTGGCCTACCTTAATAGGAAGGAACTTCCTGAGGATCAGAATGAGGCCCGCCGCATTGTCCGGCGGTCGAAGGCCTACAAGGTTCATGATGGAGAGCTCTATAAGAAAAGCGCTACTGGAGTCCTTTAAAGATGTATCTCCGAGGAGGAGGGGTGGCAGCTCGTGGCTGAGATTAACACTAGTCTCGACGGGCACCACGCCGCAGCTCGGGCCCTTGTTAGCAAGGCTTTCCATAGAGGGTTTTATTGGCCGACGGCCCGAGAAGATGCACAGGACCTTGTCCAACGTTGCGTCGGATGCTAACTCTTCGCCAACCAAAGCCATATGCCCCCCACTGCCCTACAAACAATCCCCATCACTTGGCCTTTTGTGGTGTAGGGACTAGATACGGTTGGACCTCTTAAATGAGGAAGCCATAAGAAAAAATATATGCTGGTTATGGTGGATAAATTCACTAAGTGAATAGAGGCCAAACCAGTTAAAATGGCAGATTCCGGGCCAGTGATAGAATTCATATCCGGTATTGTACACCGTTATGGCGTTCCACACAGCATCATCACCGATAACGGCTCAAATTTCATAGCCTATGAGGTGAAAACCTGGTGTGCTAATCTGGGCATTAAACTCGATTACGCCTCTGTCTATCATCCACAAACAAATGGTCAAGTCGAACAAGCTAATGGTCTTATTATGAGCGGCTTCAAGCCCGGACTAGTGCGCTCCTTGAAGGAATCAGACACACACTGGGTTGAGGAGCTTGACTCGGTACTCTGGGGGCTGTGGACCACGCCCAATCGCACTATCAGATACACACCTTTTTTCATGGTGTACGACACAGAGGCTGTGCTACACTACGACATTATACATGACTCACCTCGGGTGCGCATGTACGAAGAGAGAGAGGCCGAGCTTGATCGGCAGGACAACGTAGACGCCCTGGACGAGGAGCGTGACGTTGCAAAAGCACGTTCCGCATTTTATCAACAATAGGCCCACAGATATCAAAGCAGAGAAGTACGGGCCAAGACATATAACATTGGCAAACTTGTTCTACGCTTGTCGGAGAAGAAAAATGACAAACTCAAGCCCAAATGGCAGGGTCCCTTCATCATCGACGAGGTTCTCACTAGAGGACCGTACCGCCTGCGTGATGCGTCAGATAATCGCCTCGAGCCGAACCCCTGGAACATGGGCAGACTCCAAAGATTCTACGCCTAAGCGCCGAACTCTTTGTTCGTCTCCTTCTCCCTACTGTTTCCATAATACATTGTTTCGTCTTTCTCTCTCCTTTCGTTTTTCTCTTTAGCCTTAAAGCTTTCTTGCGGTTAGACCGCGCACCCCTGACGCACACATATGCTTTCAAATATGTACGTCCATTATACCTGGGGGCTTCTTGTACAAAAGCTTTCTATTATTATCCAAGCATCAAGATCATCACATATGCGTTTTTCCCATATGTACCTTTTCTTCGCCATTATATGCATCGATATGACTTAAGTTTTGGCGAAGCTGGGTTGCCTGGCTCCTATTCTTATGCCCTACGTTCCCGTTAGTTCGGCTATGGCATAAAGGGAGCAGCTCTACGATTGTTACTGCCAGGTCATCTGGATGTGTACCTCAGACTGGGTGAAGCCCAAAGCTAGCGTTCTTAAGGGAATATTCGGTCGGTGGATTAAAGATGTTTTTTGCATTCGCTCCATTGCAAACCCCCAGAAGATATATATACACTGCGATTTTTTCAATCACAATTCGGACATGCACTATAACACATGCACACCCAGGGAAAGGAACCCTTAACGGAACTATTCTCTCTGAAAGATGTTTCTTACAACTTTAATGTAATATAACATAACTAGCTGAATACAACTTGTCTGTTCAAGCAACTATGACCCCTACTCCTGGTTTCCATGCATTCCCCGGTCTATTCGTCTGAACTGGTATTCGGAAACACTCCGCACCTTCGGGTCACGAGGTTGAAGCGAAAAGGTCTGCCATGAAAATTGTTTTACAATTTAGCTAGAATTTACATAGTCACTGAGACTCATAAATTTCCTCCTCTATACCATCCAACAGGCTATCTAACTTACAATCCTGTTGGGAATATTTGGCAGCTACTGCTACTTGGTCATATACCAAATTAACGGGCACTTCTTTCCCATCTGACCCTAGAGGTCCAACCCAGGCCATGTGATTCGGATCAAGCTTGGTATACCGTGGTTTCACCATGGCCCAGGCCTCTTGTGCACCCTCCCGGCAGGCCGATATCATCCATAATCGGATACGTCACTGCGCTCCCTTGAATAGCTCTACAAGCTCCTCCATACTTCCTGGAGGGGAGGCGGATGGCCATAAGGCCTTAGCAACACTCTGCATTGCCTGCCGAGCTTTCTCATGCATTTACGATAGCCCCTGCAGCAGATCATCTGACGATCCGGACACCTCCTCTCCAGGACGGCCTATCAGCATACCTACAAACATAACTTTGTCAGTACCTTTCATCTTCAAACTATTATAAGGTAAGTCCGACCACATATTGAATATGTCGCCTCAGAGCCTTTCATTCTCCTACACGGAGTCGACCTGTTGGGCTCGCACATCTTTCAGTTCCTCGCGCAGCTGGATGTTGGAATCCTGGAGTTTGTTTTTCTCCTCTCTGACTCGGGTCAGAACGCGCTCGCCTGCAGCATGCAGTCTTTTCGCCTTTTTCTCGTCCGTTTGAGCAGCCTTCAGTTTCTCTTCCAGTTGGTCCGGCGACTCTGCTATAAGACAAGAAGCAGTATTAGCACAGCTGGCATATAATCATTGTTTCTCAATGGAGGGAAATATTACCAGAGGACGCCTTCTGGAGATTTTCCAGTTCGACGGTAGCAGAAGTTAGTTGTGTCCGGCACTTTTCCCGCTCTTGGGCTAGCAGGTCATTCTTCTCTGTAAGAACCTGGTTATACAATGATCCTTAAATCATTTGTACGAACTTCTTCAAGTCTCGGGGGCTACTGGCATATGGTTATCATATTCGGACAAAGTAAACTTACCCGCACATCTTTTAAATACTGCTTTGTGGCTCTGTTAAGCCCATCTCGAGCAGCTTGGATATATGCATCAGCCGAGCTGAAGGCGTTAAATGCCTCTTCTGAAAAACCGGGGTCTTGTAAAACGGCCCTGCGGCGCCGATGATTCATGGCACTCTCCACTTCCAAGTTGGTAACGGATACATCATCCGAGTCCTCGGCTAGAGGACAGTCCGCCATCACCCCCGCATCAGCCCCCGTCTTTACGGCAGGATCTGGATCCTGGTTGCGGGAGGTATGACCGGCCGGACTGCCGGATATAGTCCGGCACACCTTTTTCTTGATACAGGGTAAACAGAAAGGTCATGGTTGGATGTGACTGCCAAGGGGCATATTTGCAAATCCATACCTCTTTGATGAAGGCTCGGCCGTATATTCATTTGCCTTCCTCTTCGAAGGCTCACCGTTGTGGGCGCCGCTCTCTTTGGAGATACCCCCGGGGCAACATGGCACGCCGAACGCCTCCCCTTTTGAGCACAGGACAATGCAATGGGTGAGGAGGAATGAGAAAACTCTCTTGGACAAGGTATCTCCGGATTACTTACATGCGAAGCAGGAAGGAGACCGGGGTAATCGACGATGATGGGTACATCCGTACCATCATAGCTCATCTAATAGAATATTCCATCCTCGAGCTCCACAAATATGCCCGGATCTTCCTCATATCCGGGGTAAAGATCCTGCTTGCGATTCTTCGGCTGAGGGGCAGGGTCGTGGATCCCCTCAACAGCTTTTCGCCATTCCTGTTATAAGTGGATAAGATACTGCCTGTCAAGAATGATTCAGGGACAGGAGTAAAATAATGGAGTTAGAGCTTACCTAGCTAGGATGATTATAAATGGAAAATTTGTCTCGATATTGGAGAGGGGTGAACTCCTCCTTCTCCCCTTTATACAATTCGGCTAATATTTTGGCCAGAGTAGTGGGGGTCTTTGGGCCCTTCCGGCCGTAGCGTGAGGCGTCGTCTTCCCTGTTGTAATGCCACATGGGCAGCCCTCTATATTGGAGTGGTTGGACCCCCCGCGTTAGGGAGATCTCCATTACCTCGATTATTGACAATCCGAACTGGGAAAGCATCTTAATCTTGCCCAGCAGCAGGCTGATCTTTGCACTACCCTCTTCCTCGAGGCTGCGAGGACGCCGGCTATGGCGTTTCTTCAACGGAGCACTTGAAAACTCGGGGAGGCCCATACGGACGGGGTCAGGAAGAGCGACGTTGTCAATGTAAAACCATTCAGAAGGCCACTCTTCGGAAGCTTTCTTCGGCGTGCCGGATAGGTATCTGGTCCCGGCAATGCGCCACACTTCGGCTCCTCCCACTTCAAAAATTGACCCACCTTGATTACGAGGGACGAGGCAGAACAATGTTCTCCATAAATCGAAATGGGCCTCGCAGCCCAGGAATAGCTCGCATAGAGAGACATAACCCGCGATATGAAGGATAGAGGCGGGAGTGAGACTGTGAAGTTGGAGGCCATAATACTCCAGCAGACCTCGGAGGAAGGGATGGATCGGAAATCCGACACCTCTTAACAAGAAGGGGGTGAAGAATACTCGTTCTCCCCTGGACGGAGTGGGGAAGTTCTCCACTTGAGCCCCGCCCTTGAAGGACGTCATCCCTGCTCGTACGGGGACCAAATCCGTGGGGGGAAGAAAGCCCTGTGTTTGCAGCTTCACCAGCTGACTGTGAGAAACTGAACATCTCTCCCAATCCCACTTTCCGAAGTTGTGGGGACGAGAGGAAGAGCTGGGAGCGCTAGCCATGTTGGGGTGGTTCTGCTCCACAAGCTCTGAGGGTCTCTTCCGTGAGATTTGGAGGGGATCTAAGATCTATTCTCTTTAAATAGGCCCCTTTCTGGTACGGTCGGGGTGGTATGTGCAAAAATACATTTGACCTCTCACATTCGCTCGGCACATGGAAGCTGAAGTTGTCGATGCGCAGAAGCCAAGGGGAACAACATTAAATGGAAGGTTGAACACACTACTTGGAAGTGACCAGTGGAGGAACCCGCCTTGCAATGTCGAAGACAATCTATGCGCCGAACACCTCGTCATTGAAGACTGGTTCGAGGGCTACTGAGGGAGTCCTGGACTAAGGGGTCCTCGGGCGTCCGGCCTATTAGTCATGGGCCGGACTGATGGGCTGTGAAGATACGAAGACCGAAGACTGCACCCATGTCCGGACGGGACTCTCCTTGGCGTGGAAGTCAAGCTTGGCGATCAAATAAGTAGATTTCTTTCATTGTAACCGACCTTATGTAACCCTAGATGCCCCCGGTGTCTATATAAACTGGAGGACTTGGTCCGGAGGGCGGATCCTAATAATCATAGCCAGACTAGACTTTTAGGGTTTAGTCATTATGATCTCGTGGTAGATCAACTCTTGTAATACTCATATTCATCAAGATCAATCAAGCAGGACGTAGGGTATTACCTCCATATAGAGGGACCGAACCAGGGTAAAACATTGTGTCCCCTGTCTCCTGTTACCATCGATCCTAGATGCACAGTTCGGGACCCCCTACATGAGATCCGCCGGTTTTGACACCGACAGCAGGTCCTTAGGATCGGCTGGCGAGGACATGTCCCGGCAAGTTTTTCCCATAGGATTCTTTGATGCAGCCACCTGCTCCATGAGCAGGCTAGGAACGGAGCGGGGGCACAGACGATCCATCAAGGTGCCATCACACGAAAATATTTCTCCATACGAAACCCCTTGGTATCTGAGGGATAAGCAAATGCAAATTCTAGATCTATAATGGAGCAACGATCGCATAGATTTGGCTTTCCTCCTTGCTTCCTTCCACCCCTCCAGCCGCAGCTGCTTGTCACGTTTGCTTTCTTTGGAAGGATGGCGCCGCGCGTGTCTATTTCCGGCTCCCTGTAGGTGCCGGTAGGAATCATATGTATCTTGCGAGCGACATGACGTGATGCAAGGCATAGCCAGTTTCTCTTTCCTCCTCTTGCACTGACGCTCTTCTCAGGATTTTCCTTAGCAGGGTAAATGCTGGACCGAGTATCGCGCAGACTCATTGACATTGACGATGCTAAACCCAATGTAGCTCGATTGTTGATAAGTGAAAGTGGCCGAGAGAGAAACCATGTACCTTAACACCTTGCCCCTTTTCCCGAATGGCGCCTGCATGGTGACCATGCTGCCTGAACCGTTTGGGGCTATCGTGCCGCCATCATTCCTGGTTCCCACCGCCACTGCAGCCGCGACGGAGAGAGGCAATGGAGATTGGACAGGGTGGGTGGGGGAGCGATATCGCTTCCCTCTTGTCCCACCATTCCTCGCCTTTTCTTGGGCGTCATCGATGATGAAGAAAATGATGATGAAGATGATATGCTGCTTAAACTCTCGGGTTCGTGCAAGCGCTTCCCCCTACCTAGCGCGCCAAAGATGTCATGGGATAACACGGCAACCTATGGGGCCATCAGCCCCTTGTGGTTCGGCGGGGGGATGAGCACATTGCACAAAGAGCAGAGGGTGTAGAGCAGCACGACAATGATCATATGGGAAATTTTTACCCTGGTTCGAGCCGCTATGAGGCATAAAACCCTGCTCCTGCTTTGGTGGATTGATGAGAGGACCGTGGTGGAGACGCAACGCTCTAGTCCGGTGAGGTTGCCTCCGGACGAGAGCAATTACGCACGTATGAGTGTACAAGGTTGCCACGGCCCTCCTTTTATATGTCAAGGGGTCACCATAATGGAAAATCAGTCATTATGTACTGATTATATAGAAAATAGTGCTATCATACCTGACTCTGCAGACAAGACATGGTCCTTTAAATGTGCCGCTTAGTGTCACATCATGGCGTAGCCCAGCATGCCTTGCCTTGCCATGCCATCCGACCACCTTCTTGGCTACCTGCGTGACACGTCCCTAGACGGGTGTCATTTGGAGGTGATTTCCTTCAAAATTGGCTGCCACATGCCAAATAACAGCCACTTAATCACTTGGGGGCTCGACACTGCACCGAGCAGTGGAGCCTTGGCGGGGTAATCTACCCTCAGTGTCCCTGGCAAGCTTGCTGGGGCAGTCTTGAGATTTGTCTTCGGGGCAAACCATGACCTCGTCGGACTCGCCTGCCCGGCAAGGGAGGTTTTTCCTTAGTGATATCTTATTCATTTGGCTTGACTTGGTCTTCTTGATGCGCCCTTTGATTTCTCGAAGAGCTATCTCTTCTGCTTGGTCTTGTCTCGCATGTCGAGTTTTGCTAGACCGGAGGTCTTCTGTCCGTGCACAAGTTTGTGTACCCTGACATATCATCATAATTATTTGATTTTCTGTCAATTGCCCAACAGAATTTGTTTACCCACCATATGCTATTTTCTCGAGAGAAGCGTGTAGTGAAATATATGGCCCTCGGGTCTATTTCCTATCATTTGAAACCAAAAATAGCATGATGCACTTTTCTTTACTTATTTTACTTTGTGTTTTAGTTAGATCTATTTATCAAATCTCATACAATTTAATCTATCTCAATACCGAGGAGGGATTGACAACCCCTCTTACGCGTTGGGCTGCAAGTTGTGGTTGTTTATGTGCAGGTGCCATTTAGATAGTGTTGCTTGGTTCTCCTACTGGATTGATAACCTTGGTTTCATAACTAAGGGAAATATTTACCTTTACTATGATGCATCATCCTCTCCTCTTCAGGGAAATACCAACACAGATACAAGCAATCAATACCTAATCACAGATAGCATTTCGGCTTTAGGTAGTAGCCATGTCTCACATGCGCCATAAGAAATGTTACTAAGGAGAGATTTCATCTCGGTCTCGGGAGCTCTTGCATGTGCTTGTGTCATCAGTCCCCTTGGCACTTGAGTAGGAGAAGGTTGGTCCATGGGGATGACCGAAGAATGCTCTGTATCAGTTTGTTTAACGGAAAACACGAAATCACACCACGAAAAGGCCCACCAAAATGCCACATTATATAAAGGCACTGCATCGTATCCTCTAACCGTACCCGCCAAATAAAAGTACCCCCTCGTTTCAAAATGTAAGGTGTATTAGTTCTTTTAAAAGACAAATTTCTTTAACTTTGACTAAGTTTAGAGGCCAAAATATCAACTTCCACAATACCAAATAAATAAAATATAAAAATTCATTTCATGCCGAATCTAATCATACTGATTTGATATATGGATATTGATATATTTCTTTACAAATTTGGTCAAACCTAAACAGGTTTGACTTTTCAAAAAACTAATACATCCTATATTTTAAAATAGAGGGAGTATTATTTATATGAAAACCGAACAACACTAATGGCGAAGTAAAGCGCCCCCGACCCTTCTAGTCCATTGATTAAACCCAAAAGTAAGGAATGATCAAGAGAGAGAAAATAGCACCATAAGGACAAGAGGCAGAACAAGACACGTGATTGGCTCTAGTAGCCCCTAAGAGCATCTACCGCCGCATACACCTGATCCAGCTCCTCAAATGCCCGCCGACGCGCCTTCATTTTGTTGCGTCCGCAGTCGTGTACCTTATATACAGTCCCCCATATCCATGCAACACATGCAATGTATAAAATTAACCTACTAGATCAATGAACTAGCAACAAACGAACTTCAATTGGGCATAATTCATAGATAAGTGGTCACCGGACAACCAAAATAAGCAACTTGCATTGACCAAGCAGTATTTAAACATAAGAAAAACTAGACTAAACAGAGAAGGGAGGAGAATATTGCCATTTCCTTGCTGGTCCCTTCCCCTTGTGGTTGGTGGTACTGCTTTGGGACTCGATGTAGGCGTCGGCCTTCGGAAGGTCGTCGTCATTGGAGCTGGATCCGTTGCTGACGAACGAGGCATTGTCTGAGGAGATCTGCCCGGCCATCCTTCAAAGCAAGCACTCCTTCTCCTCGGCGTGTCACTGCATCGTTGCCTCGCTATGACATCTTAATGGTGAGTTAGAGAAATTTGGCATTCTTACACTGGAGTCGTCACGCATCCGACTCCGCGGTCGCTAGGGAGCGACGGAAGACTGATGCGAGGAGGATGTCCTCGAGATCAACCGACAAGCTTGCTTGCGTCACGCCTTCCTTGTCGCCACCCTCTCCCTCATGTGTTACCACTCGCACCGTGTGGCCCACACCTCCAACCTGGGCGTCCTCGACCAATCTAACACCGAAAAGGGCACGAGCACCGAATGGTGTCCATGGATGTCCTCCAGAGGTGAGAACGAAGGAGTGGGGCGGCGTACCTGAAGTGGAGCAGAACTGTTGTTGGTGTTGCGCACCGAGCGGGGGGCTAGCAACATTGCCCACACTACGACGTTGGGCGAAGGGAGACGATGCGTCGGAACGCTCCTACCGCCACTCCTACCGCCCCGTTTCCAGCCGCAATTGGTGATATGTCTACAACGTATCTATAATTTTTTATTGTTCCATGCTATTATATTATCTGTTTTGGATGTTTTATATGCATTAATATGCTATTTTATATTATTCTTGGGACTAACTTATTAACCCAGAGCCCAGTGCCAGTTTCTGTTTTTCCTTGTTTTTGAGTTTCACAGAAAAGGAATATCAAACGGAGTCCAAATGGAATAAAACTTTACGATGATCTTTCTTGGACCAGAAGACACACTAGGACTTGGAGAGGAAGTCAAAAGAGTCCCGAGGGCTCCACAAGCCCTCAGGGTGCTGGGGGCGCGCCCCCCTTGCTTGTGGGGCCCACGGGAGTCCTCCAACCCTAATGTTTGGCCTATAAATTCAGAAATATTCCCAAACTGACAGAAGCATCCACCAAAATACTTTTCTGCTGTCGTAACCTTCTGTTCCCGTGAGATCCCATCTTGGGGCCTTTTCTGGCATCCTGCTGGAGGGGGATTTGATCACAAAGGGCTTCTACATCAACTCTATTGCCCTTCCGATGAAGCGTGAGTAGTTTACCATAGACCTACGGGTCCATAGCTGGTAGTTAGATGGCTTATTCTCTCTCTTTGATCCTCAATAGCATGTTCTCCTCGATGTTCTTGAAGATCTATTCGATGTAACCTTCTTTTGTGGTGTGTTTGTCGAGATCCGATGAATTGTGGATTTATGATAAGTTTATCTATGAATATTATTTTAATCTCCTCTGAATTCTTATATGCATGATTTGATATCTTTGTATTTCTCTTCGAATTATCGGTTTGGTTTGGCCGACTAGATTGGTTTTTCTTGCAATGGGAGAGGTGCTTGGTTTTGGGTTCAATATTGCGGTGTCCTCACCCAGTGACAAAGTAGGGGTAGCGAGGCACGTATTTGTATTGTTGCCATCAAGGGTTAAAATATGGGGTTTTCATCATATTTCTTGAGTTTATCCCTCTACATCATGTCATCTTAATTAAGGCGTTACTCCGTTCTTATGAACTTAATACTCTAGATGCATGCTGGATAGCGGTCGATGTGTGTAGTAATAATAGTAGATGCATGCAGGAGTCGGTCTACGCGGCACGAACATGATGCCTATATTCATAATCATTGCCATGGATATCATCATAACTTTGCGCTTTTCTATCAATTGCTCGACAGTGATTTGTTCACCCACCGTATTATTATCCTTCAAGAGAGAAGCCTCTAGTGAAACCTATGGCTCCCGGGTCTATTTTCCATTATATATTTTCATATCTATATACCAAAAATACCTTGCTGCAATTTATTTACTTTTATTTTATTTTACATTTTAGTAATATTTTATATGTATCTCTATCAGATCAAACCTTTCCAAGTGATTCTGAAGGGATTGACAACCCCTTTATCGCGTTGGGTGCAAGTGTTTGATTGTAACATCCCAAATTTTCAATTTGGAATGTTATACATTAGATCATCAATGCATATCATATTTTATTTGCATTTTGGTTGATCCTAGAAATTCTACGCAACTCAATGACCCACGGAGAGAGTTGGGGATTTCCTTATTTTCATATTTGAGTCTTCTCAAATTTTTAGAATAGGATCATTTGATTTTATTTATTTTATCATCAATTATTTCTATTACAAAATGACTTTCACAAAACAAAGAAATATTGAGGATTTAATAATAAAATCAAATAGGATTTTATTCCGGAGTTTTTCGGTGTTTTATTTGAATTTAGGAAAAAGTGCGTTTTTCAAAATTGCATTTAGGTCCCAAATAAATGTTCACCTTGTGAGGCTTGATTTTAGAAGCCCGCGAAAATTTATTTCGGAATTTTTGGAGTCCGTTTAGTATTTCTTTTTATTTTTCTTCCGAGCGGAATAATCTAAAAAAACGAACCGACCTAACGGGCCGTGTTCGACTAGGACTCTGGCCCGACTAGGCAATATAAGCCGGCCTAGCCCCCCGGGAGGAAACCCTAGCCGCCAGCCCCGCCCGCCCTCGATCCCCGCGCCGCCGCCGCCACGCGCCGCCGCCGCCCCGCCACCCCGCGCCGCCACCCGACCCGCCGCCGCGCCGCCCGCCGAACACCGTCGCCGCCGCCGAGGTTCGCCGCCGCCTCGTTTTCCGTGCCGTCTTTTAAAAAAAAACGATCGGTTTTCGTCGGTTTTCGCCGGTTTATTAGTTTTGGTTTTTTTTAAATAGATCGGTTTTCTGGGTTTTTTTTTTGCGAGCGTTCGTCGTTTTCCTTTTTCTCGGATTAAATCCGCGATTTTTCTGATCGCGATTCCTGATCCGATTTTTGTTTTAGTATAAGTTTTCGCTCGTTTATCAGAATCAGGCGATTCAAGCGCCTAGAGTTTCGTTTCAAAACCCTCTATCCGTTTAACCAACTTAAACAAGATTTTGCTACTGTAAAATTTTCCCTAGATCCAGATTACTAGAACGAAGTTGTTTTCTTTCGCCGTTTGACTTTCGTTGCTTCGTTCGATTTGATTCTTTTGGCCAACCGGAGTTCTTAAGTTGAACCTTCTAGTTAGATCTCTTATTTGAGTTTTACCTGTGCATTAGATGAGTACTTATTGCATGCTCGTTTGTTTGTTTGCGATAGAGTATCCGGAGTGCGCTGCCTGTTACTTCGAATCGCTAGGTTTCCCGGATCATCAGCAAGGCAAGTAACACTTTGATCATACCTTTTCTACTACCCAGTTTTATTGCATTAGATCAAACCCCTCACATTGCATGATTAGGATCTAATTAAATTGTGGGATGGGAAGTAGATGAGGTAGTACCTATTACCAATTTATTTTTCAAAGCTTTGGGAGTTACTTCTACGTTTGCTTATCATGCCATGCTATGCTAGTAGACGTGGATTGGGTGAGTGAAATCCATGACAGATGTGAGATTGTTAATTAATGGTTTATCTAAGGTGGCAACTTAAACACACATCTGGGTGGATTGAGGCACCTGGGTATTCCAGGACTTGCCTGTTTTCTTTTGGACCGCCACCCAGGCTCAAAGGGATCATGAGACTATTCATACTAGAAACTTCCGTGTGCAGCCACAAGCTATTATGGGCTCTAGCATAGTTGACTAAGTTGTGCGAACTCTTACAGTGGTAGACTAGCAGATGTAGGGGATGTAGGTGGTACGGTCTACCCGATCGTAAGGTGCTAGCGCTTCTGAAAGACTATGTCTCGGTCATCCGTCTTCTCAAACACCATGTAGTGCGAGAAACCAAACGGAGGCGATCGAGTCTTGTGGGGAAAAGTGCGCAAACCTCTGCAGAGTGTAATAAACTAATCATGGTTAGCCGTGTCCCCGGTTATGGACATCTTGAGTATCTAGTACCTGGATTTTCATGTGAATCTCAACATGTTACTCTAAATTAATTTTGTTGGGTTATGTTTAATGATGATGCTTAATTGGGATTGAGAATGCTGTCAACCATTCTCAATGTTTAACAACTACCATGATAGTTAAATAAATTTATTCCTTTGAAGTAGGGAAAAATTGGCTTTACGCAAAAACTGTAACCATAGAGCTTTCCACCAGCCAAATATGCATATAGTATAGCTGTTTCATTCCATTACTCTCTATGTGTTACATTGCCAGCATATTCCATGTGCTGACCCGTTTCGGGCTGCAACGTTAATGTTGCAGACTTTTCAGACGATGATTAAGGAGTTTTTAGGTCGTGGTTCTATACTCAGTGATGCCGTTGGAGTTGATGGACTCACTTATCTTCCAAGCCTTCCGCTGTTATCGTTATTAGATGGCCTTAAGCCATATTTATTGTAATAAGTTCTCTTTTGAGACACTCGATGTAATAAGTGTGTGATTGCTACTCTGCTATAAATCCTCCGAGTACTGTGTGGTGTCAGCATTACTGATCCAGGGATGACACCGGAGCACAGAGATCAGACTGTTTGAGGTCTGGTCGCTACAGAGATGGTATCAGAGCACACGCTGACTGTAGGACACGACCACTAAGCTAAAAGCCATAGATCACTATTCACTCTCTTCTTTTCTGACTTCTCATCTTTTCTACTCTTTAGGATGGCGGATGCAAGGAACAAGTTCACACAACCGGATGAAGATACACCCTTTGGACGACACTTGAAGGAAGTCACTAGATACCTGAACATAGGAGTACCAAGCTTCACAGGAACCTACAACGCCACTTTACCTGAAGAAGAGCGCTGTATGATTCAAGTTCAAGTTCCAGGAAGGACGTTCATGCCAGTCACTGAGCCCATAGAGTTTTCATTTGATGCACCAACTTGGAGTCTAGGAAAGAGCATGGCAGCTCACATCGCCATGGGACGCATTGGAGAAGTCTACCGCAAGGATCTCAAGGATACTATCTACCAGATTTGTGGGCGCCGAGATGAACACTGGGAGATGATCAGCACCAGGAAGGATAGATCAATTGCAGCTTTTATCCAGGAATTAAACCAGCACATTCGACGCTAGGAGAACCAGATGTGTGCCGACATGATAGATCTGAAGAAGGCTAATACTAGAATCAAGGAACTGGAGGAAGAACTCAAGGCTACACGTGAAGATTATGAAGAGGAAATTGAAGTATTGGTGGAGAAGAATGACGACCTGATCAAGAAGATTGGAATATTTATGGGAGGCCCGACACCAGTAGATGAAGACGAAGAACCCAAGGAGATTAGCCCGGAAGACTACATCATCATCGACGGCACCGACTCGGAACCAGACAGTAGCGATGATGACTATGTTGATGAAGCTGGAGCAGATATCATGGAGTCTGCAACCGAAGAATATTTCTAGTAGACCACCTCATCAGTAGTAGTAGTCCACCATGTAAATATAGTAGTCCGAGCACTTTTGCGATAGATAGATCGATTGTATGCCCTTGTTTGATTGATTGAAGTGAATTGTTTGCTTTTGCCTCATGTGCATATGGGTAGTGTTTTCTCTTTAGACCCCCTCTATTCTTATATCTCATCTTTTCTAAACCCACAGATGCCTCCGAGACGTGACCCCGGGTTTGCTTTCCCACCGGAGCTCACCCAGTTGATCCAGCAGCAGAACACATTGATGCAGTTGCTAGTCCAGAATCAGAATCAGGGGAACAACAACAACAACCCACCACCACCACCACCTGTTGACCACTTAGCCCGTTTTCTTAGGCTGAATCCGCCGGTGTTTTCCAGTAGCACCGAGCCGATAGTAGCAGATGATTGGCTCCGCAAGACAGCTAGGGAGTTGACCACAGCAGGATGCACAGATGCGGAGAAGGTGAAGTTTGCCGCACATCAGTTAGAAGGACCCGCAGCATCATGGTGGGAGAATTTCATAGCCACCTTCCCAGTTGACATTGTCACATGGGACCAGTTTCAGCAGGCTTTCCGTACTGCCCATGTTTCAGCAGGAGCTATGGCCATGAAGAAGCATGAGTTTCGTAACTTGCGCCAAGGAGGACGGACAGTTGGCCAGTATGTGGAGGAATTTAGTAAGTTAGCACGTTATGCCCCAGATGACGTTGCTACGGATGCAGCTAAGCAAGAGAAGTTTCTGGAAGGACTGAATGATGAGTTGAGCATGCAGTTGATGGTAGCCACCTTCAACAACTACCAGGAGTTGGTAGATCGTGCTCTTATGATTGAAGGGAAGCAGCAGCAAATTGAAAATCGCAAGAGGAAATATGGACAAGGAAAGTACAATTCAGGAGCTCAGCAGAAGCCACGTTTTACCCCTAGACCGGGAGGACATTTTCAGCATACCCATGGAGGAGGTAGCTGGCACAATCACAATGGCACCAAAAATGGTAATGGCAATGGAGGAAGCAACGGCCAGAACCGCACCAACCCCTCAACCCCAGCCAAGAAGGACTTGAGCCAAGTCACTTGCTATAAGTGTTCGAAGACCGGACATTATGCCAATGAATGTCCTGAAGGCCAAAATGGCAATGGAAGTTCTGGGAAGAAGCCGAACCCTTTCAACAGGGGACAGGTGAACCACGTTAGCGTGGAGGAGGTTGAAGCTCAGCCCGATGCAGTAATAGGTAAGTTTTTGGTTAAGTCATTTACTGCACTCGTTCTTTTTGATACTGGTGCATCGCATTCATACATCTCAAGGGGATTTGTGGATAAGTATAACCTACCAACCCAAGCCCTTAGGTCACCCATGTTAGTAACCTCGCCCGGAGCAGAGTATGTGGCTAGTCTATGGTGTGATCGGTTACCATTAAGGATTGTAACTATGTTTTTCCCTCAGACCTAATAGTATTGGAATCTCAAGGATTGGATGTGATATTAGGCATGGATTGGTTATCAAAGTATGAAGGGAATATTGAATGTGCTAATAAGTCAATTTTGCTTACCACCCCAGAAGGGAGCAGGATCAAGTATGTATCCCGACATGTGCCAAAGAGGACCCAAGTAAATTGCCTAACAGGAGTTGTGCAGGAGGAAGTACCAGTGGTAAGGGATTTCCCTGATGTATTTCTAGAAGAGTTGCCAGGCATGCCACCGGATAGAGATATTGAGTTCTTGATTGAGCTATTGCCAGGCACAGGCCCAATATCAAAGAGACCATATAGGATGCCAGCAAAGGATTTGGTGGAAATTAAGAAGCAGATTAAGGAGTTACTGGATAAGGGATATATCCGCCCAAGTTCTTCGCCTTGGGGATCGCCAGTACTTCTAGTGGAGAAGAAGGATGGATCGTTAAGGATGGTTGTTGATTATCGAGGATTGAATGAAGTAACGATCAAGAACAAGTACCCATTACCAATGATCAACGATCTGTTTGATCGATTGCAAGGAGCTAAGGTATTTTCCAAGATCGATCTGCGATCAGGATACCACCAGTTGAAGATTCGAGAATAGGATATTCCGAATACAGCTTTTACCACCAGGTATGGGCTGTATGAGTATACCGTTATGTCATTTGGTCTGACTAACGCACCTGCCTATTTTATGAACATGATGAACAAAGTGTTTATGGAGTTTTTGGATAAGTTCATCGTAGTGTTCATTGATGATATCCTAGTTTATTCGAAGAATGAAGAGGAGCATAAGGAGCATTTGCGTTTGGTACTTGGAAAGCTCAGAGAACATCAATTATATGCCAAGTTCAGCAAATGTGAGTTTTGGTTGAAGGAAGTAGGATTCCTCGGACATGTTATATCTGGTGAAGGTATAGCAGTAGATCCCGCTAAAGTTGAAACCGTGACCAAGTGGGAAGCCCAAACAACAGTTGGAGAGATCCGGAGTTTTCTTGGACTCGCAGGATACTACCGGAGATTTATGGAGAATTTCTCAAAGATTGTGAAGCCTATGACAGAATTATTAAAGAAGGATACCAAGTTCATATGGACAGAGGAGTGTGAGGCTAGTTTCCAGGAGTTGAAGAAACGTTTGGTTACCTCACCAGTGTTGATTTTGCCAGACCAGACCAAAGATTATGAGGTGTACTGCGACGCTTCACGTCGAGGACTTGGAGCAGTGCTTATGCAGGAAGGGAGAGTTGTTTCATATGCCTCAAGACAACTGAAGCCCCATGAGTTGAATTATGCTACGCATGATTTGGAGTTAGCAGCCGTAGTGCATGCCTTGAAAACATGGAGACATTTTCTCATTGGTAATCATTGTGAGGTGTACACGGATCATAAAAGTTTGAAGTACATTTTCACCCAGAAGGAATTGAATCTCAGACAAAGGAGATGGTTGGAACTTATCAAAGATTATGATATGAAATTGCATTATCACCCCGGAAAGGCTAATGTAGTAGCTAACGCATTAAGCCGCAAGAGCCATGTCAATACATTAATGACGGGAGAAATACCCAAGGAGTTAGCAGAAAATCTTCGTGAACTATGTTTGGAAATAGTACCGAGAGGCTATGTCGCAGCATTGGAGATTCAGTCAACTTTGATGGATAGGATCAAAGAAGCTTAGAAAGCTGACAAAGAGATTGCCGCTATAAAGGAGAAACTGAGCAAAGGAAAAGCTAACGGATTTCGTGAGGATGAGCACGACACCCTATGGTTTGAAGACCGCGTTTATGTGCCCAATGACCCGGAGATCAGGAAGTTGATTTTGCAAGAGGCACACGATTCACCATATTCAATTCATCCAGGAAATACCAAGATGTATCTTGATTTGAAGGATATTTTCTGGTGGACCGGAATGAAGAAGGATATAGCGGAGTATGTAGCCGTTTCTGATGTATGTCAGAGAGTAAAGGCAGAGCATCAGAAGCCAGCAGGATTGTTACAACCATTGCCGATACCCGAATGGAAGTGGGATAAGCTAGGCATGGATTTTATCACGGGATTGCCCAGGACTCGTTCAGGCTATGACTCAATTTTGGTTGTAGTTCGATCGATTGACGAAAGTAGCTCATTTCATCCTAGTAAAGACCACTTACACCAGTGCTAAGTTGGAAAAGATATACATGACCAGGATCGTATGTCTGCATGGAGTTCCAAGGAGTATCGTATCAGATAGAGGAACCCAGTTTACCTCAAAGTTCTGGAAGCAGTTGCACGAAACTTTGGGTACCAGGCTAGAATTCAGTACAGCTTTTCATCCACAGACAGATGGACAGACCGAGAGGGTAAATCAGATTTTGGAGGATATGCTGAGAGCTTGTGCGCTAGATTATGCATCTAGTTGGGACGACAATTTGCCATATGCAGAGTTCTCTTACAATAACAGTTACCAAACCAGTTTAAAGATGGTCCATTTCGAAGCCTTGTACGGAAGGAGGTGTAGGACACCGTTGTCATGGGACGAAGTTGGAGACCGCCAGTTGTTTGGACCTGACTTGATTAAGGAGTCTGAACAGAAGGTGAAATTGATTCGCGATAGGCTCAAGGTAGCCCAGTCCAGACAGAAAAGTTATGCAGATTCTAAACGCAAGGAGACAGTTTACGAAGTTGGAGATAGAGCTTATCTTCGAGTATCTCCACTTCGGGGAACAAAGCGTTTTGGAGTTAAAGGGAAGTTAGCACCATGATTTGTAGGACCATATCGAGTTTTGGAACGTATGGGGGAAGTGGCCTACAAGCTGGAATTGCCCGAAGGATTGTCAGGAGTTCATGATGTGTTCCACGTTTCTCAGCTGAAGAAGTGTCATGCGGAGATGGCTGACATACCGTTGAGAGATACAGTGCCTTTGGTAACTATTCAGTTGGATAACGATTTGACCTATGAGGAGAAGCCAGTCAAGATTCTCGAGTTTGCCAACCGAGTTACTCGCAGCAAGGTTATCAACTTTTGCAAAGTTCAGTGGAGCCACCACTCAGAGGATGAAGCCACCTGGGAGCGAGAGGAAGATTTGTTCAAGGACCACCCTCACCTATTTTCTAGCCAACCCGAATCTCGAGGGCGAGATTCATCTTAAGGGGGGTAGGTTTGTAACATCCCAAATTTTCAATTTGAAATGTTATACATTGGATCATCAATGCATATCATATTTTATTTGCATTTTGGTTGATCCTAGAAATTCTACGCAACTCAATGACCCACGGAGAGAGTTGGGGATTTCCTTATTTTCATATTTGAGTCTTCTCAAATTTTGAGAATAGGATCATTTGATTTTATTTATTTTATCATCAATTATTTCTATTACAAAAATATGAGAGAGGGAATAAAATGACTTTCCCAAAATAAAGAAATGTTGAGGATTTAATAATAAAATCAAATAGGATTTTATTCCGGAGTTTTTCGGTGTTTTATTTGAATTTAGGAAAAAAGTGCGTTTTTCAAAATTGCATTTAGGTCCCAAATAAATGTTCACCTTGTGAGGCTTGATTTTAGAAGCCCGCGAAAATTTATATCAGAATTTTTGGAGTCCGTTTAGTATTTCTTTTTATTTTTCTTTCGAGCGGAATAATTAAAAAAAAATGAACCGACCTAGCGGGCCGTGTCCGACTAGGACTCTGGCCCGACTAGGCAATATAAGCCGGCCCAGCCCCCCTGGGAGGAAACCCTAGCCGACAGCCCCGCCCGCCCTCGATCCCCGCGCCGCCGCCGCCGCCCCGCCACCCCGCGCCGCCACCCGCCGCCGCCGCCGCGTCGCCCGCCGGACGCCGCCGCCGCCGCCGAGGTTCGTCGCCGCCTCGTTTTCCATGCCGTCTTTTAAAAAAACGATCAGTTTTCGTCGGTTTATTAGTTTCGGTTTTTTTTAATAGATCGGTTTTCCGGTTTATTTTTTTTTGCGAGCGTTCGTCATTTTCCTTTTTCTCGGATTAAATCCGCGATTTTTCTGATCGCGATTCCTGATCTGATTTTCGTTTTAGTATAACTTTTCGCTCGTTTATCGGAATCAGGCGATTCAAGCGCCTAGAGTTTCGTCTCGAAACCCTATATCCATCTAACCAACTTAAACAAGATTTTGCTACTTTAAATTTGCCCTAGATCCAGATTACTAGAACAAAGTTGTTTTCTTTCGCCGTTTGACTTTCGTTGCTTCGTTCGATTTGATTCTTTTTGCCAACCGGAGTTCTTAAGTTGAACCTTCTGGTTAGATCTCTTATTTGAGTTTTACCTGTGCATTAGATGAGTACTTATTGCATGCTCGTTTGTTTGTTTGCGATAGAGTATCCGGAGTGTGCTGCCTATTACTTCGAATCGCTAGGTTTCCCGGATCATCAGCAAGGCAAGTAACACTTTGATCATACCTTTTCTACTACCCAGTTTTATTGCATTAGATCAAACCTCTCACATTTCATGATTAGGATCTAATTAAATTGTGGGATGGGAAATAGATGAGGTAGTACCTATTACCAGTTTATTTTTCAAACCTTTGGGAGTTACTTCTACGTTTGCTTATCATGCCATGCTATGCTAGTAGACGTGGATTGGGTGAGTGAAATCCATGACAGATGTGAGATTGTTAATTAATGGTTTATCTAAGGTGGCAACTTAAACACACATCTGGGTGGATTGAGGCACCTGGGTATTCCAGGACTTGCCTGTTTTCTTTTGGACCGCCACCCAGGCTCAAAGGGATCATGAGACTATTCATACTAGAAACTTCCGTGTGCAGCCACAAGCTATTATGGGCTCTAGCATAGTTGACTAAGTTGTGCGAACTCTTACAGTGGTAGACTAGCAGATGTAGAGGATGTAGGTGGTACGGTCTACCTGATCGTAAGGTGCTAGCGCTTCTGAAAGACTATGTCTCAGTCATCCGTCTTCTCAAACACCATGTAGTGCGAGAAACCAAACGGAGGTGATCGAGTCTTGTGGGGAAAAGTGCGCAAACCTCTGCAGAGTGTAATAAACTAATCATGGTTAGCCGTGTCCCCGGTTATGGACATCTTGAGTATCTAGTACCTGGATTTTCATGTGAATCTCAACATGTTACTCTAACTTAATTTTGTTGGGTTATGTTTAATGGCGATGCTTAATTGGGATTGAGAATGCTGTCAACCATTCTCAATGTTTAACAACTACCATGATAGTTAAATAAATTTATTCCTTTGAAGTAGGGAAAAATTGGCTTTACGCAAAAACTGTAACCATAGAGCTTTCCACCAGCCAAATATGCATATAGTATAGTTGTTTCATTCCATTACTCTCTATGTGTTACATTGCCAGCATATTCCCTGTGCTGACCCGTTTCGGGCTACAACGTTAATGTTGCAGACTTTTCAGACGATGATTAAGGAGTTTTTAGGTCGTGGTTCTATACTCAGTGATGCCGTTGGAGTTGATGGACTCACTTATCTTCCAAGCCTTCTGCTGTTATCGTTATTAGATGGCCTTAAGCCATATTTATTGTAATAAGTTCTCTTTTGAGACACTCGATGTAATAAGTGTGTGATTTCTATTCTGCTATAAATCCTCCGAGTACTGTGTGGTGTCAGCATTACTGATCCAGGAATGACACCGGAGCACAGAGATCAGACTGTTTGAGGTCTGGTCGCTATATTGATTGTTTGTGCAGGTGCATAGACTGGGGACTTTCTTGTATCTCCTACTGGATTGATACCTTGGTTCTTAACTAAGGGAAATACTTATATCTACGTTGTAAGCTCAAGAAGTATTAATTGGCATAGTGCGATGTAGAGAGCAAGCGCATCCACATTGGAGTTGCTGCCGGAGCTCGCGCCACCGCCATTGGAAGATATATATCAGATTGGAAGAGGAGGGGACAAAGGGAATGGAGTGGACTGGAGCGGACTGATGTCTACTACACAACTTTATCCTGGTAGAAGTTGTTGGGCCTCCAAGTGTAGAGTTTTGTAGGAAAGTAGCAAATTTCCCTCAAGTTGATGACCTAACGTTTATCAATCCGTGGGAGGTGTAGGATGAAGATGGTCTCTCTCAAATAACCCTGCAACCAAATAAAAAAGAGTACCTTGTGTCCCCAACACACCCAATACAATGGTAAATTTTATAGGTGCACTAGTTCGACGAAGAAATGGTGATACAAGCATAATATGAATGGTAGATATAGGTTTTGTAATCGCAAAATATAAAAACAGCAAGGTAGCAAGTAACAAAAGTGAGCGAAAATGGTATTGCAATGCTTGGAAACGAGGCCTAGGGTTCATACTTTCACTAGTGCAAGTTCTCTCAACAATGATAACATAATTAGATCATATAACAATCCCTCAACATGCAACATAGAGTCACTCCAAAGTCACTAATAGCGGAGAATAAACAAAGAGATTATTGTAGGGTACGAAACCACCTCAAAGTTATTCTTTCTAATCGATCTATTGGGCTATTCCTATTGGTCACAAATAGCCCTAGAGTTCGTACTAAAATAACACCTTAAGACACACATCAACCAAAACCCTAATGTCACCTAGATACTCCAATGTCACCACAAGTATCCGTAGGTTTTTTATACGATATGCATCACACAATCTCGGATTCATCTATTCTAACCAACACAAAGAACTTCAAAGAGTGCCCCAAAGTTTCTACCGGAGAGTCAAGACGAAAATGTGTGCCAACCCCTATGCATAAGTTCACAAGGTCACAGAACCTGCAAGTTGATCACCAAAACATACATCAAGTAGATCACGTGAATATCCCATTGTCACCATAGATAAACACGTGCAAGACATACATCAAGTGATCTCAAATCCTTAAAGACTCAACCCGATAAGATAACTTCAAAGGGAAAACTCAATCCATTACAGGAAGGTAGAGGGGGAGAAACATCATAAGATCCAACTATAACAGCAAAGCTCGCGGTACATCAAGATCATGCCAAATCAAGAATATGATAGAGAGAGATCAAAGATATAGCTACTGGTACATACCCTCATCCCCGAGGGTGAACTACTCCCTCCTCATCATGGAGACCGCAGGGATGATGAAGATGGCCACCGGTGATGATTTCCCCCTCCAGAAGGGTGTCGGAACGGGCACCTGATTGGTGTTTCGTGGCTACAGAGGCTTGCGGTGGCAGAACTCCTGATCTAGGTTTATTTCTGGGGGTTTCTATATTTATAGGAATTTTTGGCATCAAGAACAAGTCAGTGGGGTCCATGAGTCAACCACAAAGACGGGCGGCGCGCCCTGGGGGGTAGGGAACGCCCTCCACTCTTGTGGAGGCCTCGTGTCTCTTCTGGCCCAACTCTTTTGCTTCGGGGGCTTCTTCTGGTCCATAAAAAATCACTGTAAATTTTCAGCTCATTTGGACTCTGTTTGATATTCCTTTTCTGCGAAACTAGCATTGGGCTCTAGGTTAATAGGTTAGTCCCAAAAATCATATAAATGCATATGAAACATCCAAGATTGATAATATAATAGCATGGAACAATCAAAAATTATAGATACGTTGGAGATGTATCAAGCATCCCCAAGCTTAATTCCTGCTCGTCCTCGAGTAGGTAAATGATAGAAACATATTCATCCATGTAATTTTTCTTTATTGTGGCATGAATGTTCAGATCCATAAGATTCAAAACAAAAGTTTAATATTGAAATAAAAACAATAATACTTCAAGCATACTAATAAAGCAATCATGTCTTCTCAAAATAACATGGCCAATGAAAGCTATCCCTACAAAATCATATAGTTTGGCTATGCTCCATGTTCATCACACAAAATATTCAAATCATGCATAACCCCGATGACAAGCCAAGCAATTGTTTCATACTTTTGATGTTCTCAAACATTTTCAACTTTCACCCAATACATGAGCGTGAGCCATGGACATAGCACTATAGGTGGAATAGAAGGTGGTTGCGGAGAAGAGAAGAAGAAGGAGATAGTCTCACATCAACTAGGCAATCAATGGGCTATGGAGATGCCCATCAATAGATATCAATGTGAGTGAGTAGGGATTGCCATGCAATGGATACACTAGAGCTATAAGTTTATGAAAACTCAAAAAGAAACTAAGTGGGTGTGCATCCAACTTGCTTGCTCATGAAGACCTAGGGCAATTTGAGGAAGCCCGTCATTGGAATATACAAGCCAAGTTCTAAAATGAAAAAATCCTACTAGTATATGAAAGTGACAACATAGGAGACTCTCTATCATGAAGATCATGGTGCTACTTTGAAGCACAAGTGTGGTAAAAGGATGGTAGCATTGCCCCTTCTCTCTTTTTCTCTCATTTTTTTTGTTTTTTCGAGCTCTCTCTTTTTTGGCCTCTTTTTTTTGTTTTTTTTTTCGTCCGGAGTCTCATCCCGACTTGTGGGGGAATCATAGTCTCCATCATCCCGTCCTCACATAGGACAATGCTCTAATAATGAAAATCATCACACTTTTATTTACTTACAACTTGATACTTAGAACAAAGTATGACTCTATATGAATGCCTCCGACGGTTTACCGGGATGTGCAATGAATCAAGAGTGACATGTATGAAAGAGTTATGAACGGTGGCTTTGCCACAAATACAATGTCAACTACATGATCACGCAAAGCAATATGACAATGATGGAACGTGTCATAATAAACGGAATGGTGGAAAGTTGCATGGCAATATATCTTGGAATGGCTCTGGAAATGCCATAATAGGTAGGTATGGTGGCTGTTTTGAGGAAGGTATATGGTGGGTTTATGGTACCGGCGAAAGTTGCGCGACACAAGAGAGGCTAGCAATGGTGGAAGGGTGAGAGTGTGTATAATCCATGGAGTCAACATTAGTCATAAAGAACTCACATAATTTTTGCAAAAATCTATTAGTTATTGAAACAAAGTACTACGCGCATGCTCCTAGGAGGTAGATTGGTAGGAAAAGACCATCACTCGTCCCCGACCGCCACTCATAAGGAAGACAATCAATAAATAAATCATGCTCCGATTTCATCACATAATGGTTCACCATACGTGCATGCTACGGGAATCACAAACTTTAACACATGTATTTCTCAAATTCATAATTACTTACTAGCATGACTCTAATATCACCATCTTCATATCTCAAAACAATCATAAGGAATCAAACTTCTCATAGTATTCAATGCACTTTATATGAAAGTTTTTATTATACCCCTCTTGGATGTCTATCATATTAGGACTAAATTTATAACCAAACAAAATTACCATGTTGTTTAAATACTCTCAAAATAATATAAGTGAAGCATGAGAGTTCAACAATTTCTTCAAAATAAAACTACTGCCGTGCTTAAAAAGATATAAGTCAAGCACTAGAGCAAATGACAAACTACTCCAAAAGATATAAGTGAAGATCAATGAATAGTCGAATAATTATGTAACTATGTGAAGACTCTCTAACATTTAATAATTTCAGATCTTGGGATATTATTCAAACAGCAAGAAAAATAAAATAAAATGACATTGCAAGGATAGCACATATAATGTGAAGAAGCAAAAACTTAGGCTTAACCAAAACTAACTGATAGTTGTTGAAGAAGAAAGGTGGGATGCCAACCAGGGCATCTCCGAGCTTAGATGCTTGAGACTTATCGAAATATTAATTAGGGATGCCTTAGGCATCCCCAAGCTTGATCCCTTGTGTCTCCTTAATTCCTCTCATATCATTGTTTCCCAAAATCTTAAAACTTCATGCACACAAAACTCAACAAGAACTCGTGAGATAGGTTAGTATAAATCCATGCAAAACCTTATCATTATCTACTGTAGAAATCACTAAAATTATAATTTCAAATTGCATGCTAAATGCCTCTTCATATTTAAGACTCCTATCCTCAAATAGAATCATTAAACAAGCTAACATATGCAAACAATGCAAACATAACAGCAATCTATCTAAACAGAACATTATGTAAAGAATGCAAGAGGGATCATACTTCCCTAACTCCACAAATTCTGAAAAATTACCACACTGTAGATAATTTGTTTTTACTCATTGTGTAAAAATTTCAAGATTTTATCATGTTCTGACTATTCACAAATATTCAAAATATAACAGCAAACTTTCTGTTTTTAAAACAGCAACATATAGACTTGCAAAATAAGCATGGTAAAGGCTATAATTGACCTTTTTATTGAAATAAAAGATGTAAAACATTACTCTAAATAACAGCAAGCAAATCCTAATAAAATAAAATGATGCTCCAAGCAAAACTCATATCATGTGGTGAATAAAAATATAGCTCCAAGTAAGGTTATCGATGAACGAAGACGAAAGAGGGGATGCCTTCCGGGGCATCCCCAAGCTTAGGCTCTTGGTTTTCCTTGAATATTACCTTGGGATGCCTTGGGCATCCCCAAGCTTAGGCTCTTGCCACTCCTTATTCCATAGTCCATCGAAACTTCACCCAACACTTGAAAACTTCACAACACAAAACTTGATAGAAAACTCATAAGCTCCGTTAGTATAATAATGCAAATCACCACTTAGGTACTGTTGTGAACTCATTCTAAATTTATATTGGTGTAATATCTACTATATTCCAACTTCTCCATGGTTCATACCCTCCGATACTACTCATAGATTCATCAAAATAAGCAAACAACACATAAAAGACAGAATCTGTCAAAAACAGAACAATCTGTACTAATCTATAACTATCGAATACTTCTGTAACTCCCAAATTTCTGAAAAATTAGGAAAACCTAAGAAATTTGTTTATTAATCTTATGAAAAAATAATCAGTATTTTATTATGCTTCTGTTAAAAATGAGAATTGTTTTCCTGAGCGCCAAATTTTCTGTTTTTCAGCAAGATCAAATCAACTATCACCATAGACCATCACAAATGTCTTACTTGGCACTTTATTGAAAAAAGGTATAAAACATGATTACTGCAGTAGCTTAATCATGTGAAAATACAAAAACAGTAGGTATAAATGTTGGGTTGTCTCCCAACAAGCGCTTTTCTTTAATGCCTTTTAGCTAGGCATGATGATGTCAATGATGCTCACATAGAAGATAAGAATTGAAACATAACGGGAGCACCATGGAGCATATGACTAGCACATTTAAATCTAACCCACTTCCTATGCATAGGGATTTTGTGAGCAAACAACTTATGGGAACAAGAATCAACTAGCATAGGAAGGCAAAACAAGCATAACTTGAAGATTTTCAACACATAGAGAGGAAGCTTGATATTATTGCAACTCCTACAAGTGTATATTCCTCCCTCATAATAATTTTCAGTAGCATCATGAATCAATTCAAAAGTATAGCCATCACATAAGGCATTCTTTTAATGATCCACAAGAATAGAAAATTTACTACTCTCCACATAAGCAAAATTCTTCCTATTCATAATAGTGGGAGCAAATTCAACAAAATAACTATCATGTGAGGCATAATCCAATTGAAAATTAAAATCATCATGACAAGTTTGATGGTTATCATTATTCTTTATAGCATACATGTCATAATAATAGTCATCATAGATAGCAACTTTGTTCTCATAATCAATTGGAACCTCTTCCCAGATAGTGGATACATCACTAAATAAAGTCATGACCTCTCCAAATCCACTTTCATCAATATTGTGAAAAGATTCAACACCCTCCAAAATAGTGGGATCATTAATAGCTAGAGTTGACACTCTTCCAAACCCACTTTCATCAATATAATCATCATAAATAGGAGGCATGCTATCATCAAAATAAATTTGCTCACCAAAACTTGGGGGACAAAAATATCATTTTCATCAAACATAGAATCCCCAAGCTTGTAGCTTTGCATATCATTACCATCATGGATATTCAAAGAACTTATACTAACAACATTGCAATCATTCTCATCATTCAAGGATTTAGTGCCAAACATTTTAATGCATTCTTCTTCTAACACTTTGGCACAATTATCGGAATCCTTATTTTCAAGAAAGATGATAAAAAGATGAAGCACATGAGGAAACCTCAATTCCATTTTTTGTAGTTTTCTTTTGTAGACTAAACTAGTAATAAAACAAGAAACTCAAAGATTCGGTCATAGGATCTAAATACATACCTTCAAGAACTAACCTCCCCGGCAACGGCGCCGGAAAAGAGCTTCGTTGACGAGATGTGAGTGTTGCTTACCTAGCCTCCCCGACAACGGCGCTAGAAAAGAGCTTGATTTCTACTACACAACTTCATCCTAGTAGACGTTGTTGGGCCTCCAAGTGCAGAGTTTTGTAGGATAGTAGCAAATTTCCCTCAAGTGGATGACCTAAGGTTTATCAATCCATGGGAGGCATAGGATGAAGATGGTCACTCTAAAACAACCCTGCAACCAAATAACAAAGAGTCTCTTGTGTCCCCAACACACCCAATACAATGTTAAATTGTATAGGTGCTCTAGTTCGGCAAAGAAATGGTGATACAAGCATAATATAGGTTTTTGTAATTTGAAAATATAAAAACAACAAGGTAGCTAGTAACTAAAGTGAGCAAAACTAGTATTGCAATGCTTGAACAAGTCCTAGGGTTCATACTTTCACTAGTGCAAGTTCTCTCAACAATGATAACATAATTAGATCATATAACAATCCCTCAACATGCAACAAAGAGTCAGTCCAAAGTCACTAATAGCGGAGAATAAACGAAGAGATTATTGTAGGGTACGAAACAACCTCAAAGTTATTCTTTCTAATCGATCTATTGGGCTATTCCTATAAGTGTCACAAACAACCCTAGAGTTCGTACTAAAATAACATCTTAAGACACACAACAACCAAAACCCTAATGTCACCTAGATACTCCAATGTCACCACAAGTATCCGTGGGTTTGATTATACATTATGCATCGCACAATCTCATCTTCATCTATTCAAACCAACACAAAGAACTTCAAAGAGTGGCCCAAAGTTTCTACTGAAGAGTCAAGACGAAAACGTGTGCCAACCCCTATGCATAAGTTCACAAGGTCATAAAACCAGGAAGTTGATCACCAAAACATACATCAAGTAGATCACGTGAATATCCCATTGTCACCACGGATAAACACATGCAAGACATACATCAAGTGTTCTCAAATTCTTAAAGACTCAATCCGATAAGGTAACTTCAAAGGGAAAACTCAATCCATTACAAGGAGGTAGAGGGGAAGAAACATCATAAGATCCAACTATAATAGCAAAGCTCGCGATACATCAAGATCGTGCAAAATCAAGAACACGAGAGAGAGAGAGAGAGATCAAACACATAGCAACTGGTACATACCCTCAGCCCCGAGGGTGAACTACTCCCTCCTGGTCATGGAGACTGCTAGGATGATGAAGATGGCCACCGGTGCTGATTTCCCCCTCTAGCAGGGTGCCGGAATGGGCTCCCGATTGGATTTTCATGGCTACAGAGGCTTGCGGCGGCAGAACTCCCGATCTAGGTTTCTTTTTTGGGGGTTTCTATATTTATAGGAATTTTTGGCGTCGAGAACAAGTCAAGGGGGTCCATGAGTCAACCACAAGGATGGCGGTGCGCCCTCCACCCTTCTGGAGGCCTTGTGGCTCTTTTGGCCCATCTCTTTTGCTTCAGGGGGCTTCTTCTGGTCCATAAAAATTCACCGTAAATTTTCAGCTCATTTGGACTCTGTTTGATAATCCTTTTCTGCGAAACTCAAAAACAAGGAAAAACAGAAACTGGCACTGGGCTCTAGGTTAATAGGTTAGTCCCATATAAAGTAGCATATAAAACATCCAAGATTGATAATATAATAGCATGGAACAATAAAAAATTATAGATACGTTGGAGACATATCACGGACTGAGCTCTATGGTTCGTCCAGATTGGGATTATATGTGGCATCCCTGCGGGCCACAATGGGTTGAGCTGACTTGGCGAACGCACCCGAGCTCATCTAGGGCTCTTCCAGATTGGGATTAGACTACACACATTGGGAGTAATATGAGTGATAACATCAATATCTATGTATAATAGATGATGTGACAGCTAATTAATTAGGAGAGTGACAAATTAAGTACTTCCTCCGTCCTTGTTTATTGGTCCCCTTCGTAATTTATGTTAAACTTTGGCTAAGGATTTAACTGACCAAATTTTAGTGCATGTCAACAAAAAATATATCGTTAGATTCGTATTTGAACATAATTTTCAATGATATAATTTTTTATGACATGCATGAACATTTTGTTAGTTAAATTTCATGTCAAAATTTGGCATAGAATACAATGGGGACCAATAAACTAGGATCAAGCTAGCAACATAGCTAGTTACTCATACTATGAGTAACATCACACATATCAAGACAAGAATTATACACCATAATAAATAAAATGTTGCATGACGCCACACATATGTTACTCCACACTAAGATAGTAACATAGACTACTACTATGGCTAGTCTTATATGTGGCATCCCCGCGGGCCACGATGGGCCGGGCTGACATGGCGAATGCATGCGAGCTTGCCTAGGCCTCCTTATATTTGCCCTAGATTCTATTTTGGATTGGTAGATGACTAGCCGTTCACCTAGACATAGGACCTGTTTAAGACGTCCAGCCTGAATATGCCCAGTCTGCGTGCCAAAACAACGGCGTGCCAAACCACCGGTGAAACGCTTGCGCATGTGCGCAAATCTTAAAGGCCTTGTTTGGTACCCATGGATTGGGGGGTTCGAGCGGATATCCCTCGCGTGGCCAAGAAACCGCTCAACACTCCGACAACCCGTTTGATATGTGAGGATTCCACGGCCCAACCCCTCCGAGCCCCCTCCGATACCCCCCTTTCCACGTGGTTTTCAGCCCTCGAGGGGGGACTCGAGGATTCGGAGGAGATGCCGCCGCCGCCTGCTCAACGCACCACCGCCCGACTCCTCTTCAAGAGGCCGCCGCCTACCACCTCTACGCAGGCGTATCTCCTTCGGCATACCCCCAGCTGTAAGTCCTCGCCTTGCCTCGTCTCTCCACCTTACCCCTTGTTATCTAGGTTTCGTCCACCCCCAGCAAGATCACCAAGCATGCCGTCTCTAAGGGCACCTAGGACGTCACCAAGTTTACCTCCTCCTCCTCCTCTTCCTAGGCTGTCGTTGGCTCTGCTTATCTCTCCAAGTAGTGGTAGTGGTAGTGTTGTGCTATCTCTCTGCAAGTAGTGTCCAGACCCATCTTAGTATTCAATAGATTTGATATTGATTGACATGCCCTTTGGCTGAATTTTATTAGAAGCCAATATTGATGTACTTGATCAGATTTATTAGAACCCACGGATGCTGCAGTTCTTCAGTCTGGAGCAGACAATTTCTTCAAAGATCATCGTCTTTTGCTGAGCAGAATTGATGTATTGATGCTTTATTCCGCTATTCTTCAACCACTACTGTTGTTGCGTCCGCGCTCATAAACAAAACCTTGCATTCTTGTGGAAGGAGTATTGTATGCATATGGTCCAGAGCTATAATTGTCCAAAATCCGGTGTTTGCTGCTACAATCCAAGTAGAGTATTTGTAAATTAGTGATGGTGATGGTCTGATGTTGTAACTGTTGTGTGTATGTGTCGTGACCATGGACAACTCTAGTATATTGATTGCCAGTTCAAGTTCATACATAATTCTTTGGTTAGGAAAAGATGGACAAACTTGCACGTATCACCCCTTGCACCATATTTACAGTGTGAATCAATCTCTTGTCATTCCATCTTCTAAAATGACCGGTAATGTGTAGCCCATCTCTATATCCGTTGTTCAGGACTCAACAGGTGTATATTTGATAGATCTTGTAGAGCATTCTCATTTGGAAATTTAGATGGAAGCTATAAAGCTATGCTAAGTTTATCTACCTTGAGAAATCTGGAGTAACCAATTTATGCATGTCTAGCCTTAAAATCCAGTGTTAAATATTATTCAGTATAATGTGTCTTGTTGTTTGGTTTTGATTAGATGTTTGGCAATTATCCTTTTGAGTTAAAGCTACCTATAATCCTCCACACTAATGTTTTTAACTACCCCAAACTTGAGCAGGATAGGAGAGCTCCCAAAACGCTCGATTTTTTGATCTGTTTAAGTATGTTATATGGCAAATAACTGCTAGAATATAGTTCATTTGCAATGACATTCGCTTTTGATCTGTTTAAGCATGGAACTTTTGGTCAGTTGTTAAGCATTTGGTAAACTCTATGACATGATGTACACAACCACAAATATTTATGGCAATTAGATTACAGTATGGTATTTGTTTCTTGTAGGAATGATTATATGTCATCATACATGTCACTGATATGTTATTATTTTCACAACCCGCTGCTTCGATTCTTGTTGGGGTGGACGAGTTAACTCTGTCTTGGGAACATGTTGCCACGCCTAACTTCGGTAAGCTACACAAGCTCTTTGGGCTCTTGAGCTTGTTTCTTTGCCAAAGTACTATATCGTACTTGATAGCTCTTGGTAATTGCACACCTGACGATAGTTATTATTTTTGGAAACGTAGTTTTTTACTAAATAAGTATTTCTAGAATTTTTTTTACTAAATATGCTTGAACTAGATTGCCTCAAGCTAATCTTAGTGACGTTGTACTCTGTCTCTAAGTATCATTTAATTGTGAACCACTTGTACTGCTATTAATTATATTCATTCGAGACAAAAAAATCTATGATTGACCAGAGAGGAATTAAACAAGAACTACTGGTATATCTTCAGTGCGTCCTATGTTTGTTATCTAGTGGTATATAACAAGTTATTCTTTAGTAAATATGCATACCAAAGTGAATATTATTTTTGTGAATTGCCACTGAAGTATTATGTGTAGTTTTGGGATGGTAGTACCAAACTGAAATGGTGTACCTAAGCCATCATCACTTCAGAAGTACTAGCACTCCTGTTAACTATGGCAAATTTTATAGCCAATGGCAATAAAATTGAACATGTTTTTCTTATGTTAATTGTGCTAAAATATCACATTCCATGTGTTAGGAACAACAACTTGTATTATTAAGAGGCCAAAGCCAACATATATACATATACATAAGGATGCCAAAAGGCTACAGGAGAATGTCAAGAGACTGAATGCAAAAGGTCAAAAGACATCACTAATATAACTCTAACACCCCCCCCTCAAACTCATGGTGGATCCACAACACTGAGTTTGGAAAGGTGAAATCTATGTTGCGCTCTAGTCTGGGACTTCATGAAGAAGTCTGCTAGCTGTAACTCAGAAAGCACATAGTGAAGAGCAACAACATGATCTTGCACAGCAGCGCGCACATAAGAAGTATCAACGCCAATAGGCATGGTAAGCTCATGCTTCATGGGATCACGTGCAATACTAATAGCACCTTTACTGTCTGGAGAGAGGGTGGTAGGTGTAGTAATAGAAACACCAAAATCCTCTAGTAAACATCATAACAAAGTCATCTCTGCCGTCAAAAGAGACATAGCTCGCAACTCAGCCGCTGCACTCGAACGGGAAACTGCAGTCTGTTTCTTTGTCTTCCAGGCAATGAGAGAACCACCAAGAAATACACAGTAAGAAGAAAGTGAACGGTGATCCGTAGGATCACTAGCCCACGTAGCATCCGAATAGGCCTGGAGTTGTAACAAGCTGGAGGGGGGAAAGAAGAGACGGTGAGAGATCATGCCACGAAGACATCGTAGAACACGAAGAAGGTGACTATAGTGAACCGGAGTGGGAGAAGAAACAAACTGACTCAAGATATGGAAAGGATAGGAGATATCTAGATGAGTGATGGCGAGATAGACAAGACTCCCAACAAGATGACGATAACGTGTCGGATCAGACAAGGGCACACCATCAAAAGCGCCAAGGTGAGCATTGAGCTCTATAGGAGTGTGCGCTCATCACTAAGAGCCGCACGAGTAAGAAGATCCTGGATATACCTTTCTTGGGAAATAAAAAAGGCATCAGAGGTGGAGGAAACCTCAATCCCAAGAAAGTAACAAAGAGGACCAAGATCGGACATAAGAAACTGCTCACTAAGACGGGCCTTCACAAAGGCAATGTACTCAGGGTCATCGCCAGTGATGATCATGTCATCAACATATAGAAGAAGAGTTTGACCATGAGCTGAAAGGTGGACAAACAATGCTGGATCATGAGCACTCGTTGAAAAAACCGCGGCGGTCACCACAGAGGAAAAACGCTCAAACCAGGCACGAGGGGCTTGCTTAAGGACATAAAGAGAGCAACAAAGACGGCATACCATGCCATTAGGAACAAAATACCTGGGTGGTGGCTGCATATAAACCTCCTCTTGCAACTCACCATTAAGAAAGGCATTCTTAACATCAAGCTGAGAAACAGACCAATGGAAAATAGAGGCCACAACAAGAAGTGTGTGGATAGTGGTCATATGGGTCACAGGAGCAAATGTCTCATTGTAATCACGACCATGCTCCTGCTGAAAGCCACGAGCCACAAGACGAGCACTACTGTAGGATGCTGCTAACGCGACACTATGATCAAAGACCCTTCGAGATGTTGGGGAACGTAGTAATTTCAAAAATTTCCTACGCAAACACAAGATCATGGTGATGCATAGCAACGAGAGGGGAGAGTGTTGTCTACGTACCCTCGTAGACCGAAAGCGGAAGCGTTAGCACAACGCGGTTGATGTAGCCGTACGTCTTCATGATCCGACCGATCAAGTACCGAACGTACGACACCTCCGAGGTCAGCACACGTTCAGCCTGATGACGTTCCTCGAACTCCGATATAGACGAGTGTTGAGGGAGAGTTTCGTCAGCACGATGGCGTGGTGACGATGTTGATGTTCTACCGATGAAGGGCTTCGCCTAAGCACCGCTATAGTATTATCGAGGTGGACTATGGTGGAGGGGGCACCGCACACGGCTAGGAGATCAAGAGATCAACTGTTTTGTCTATGGGGTGCCCCCTGCCCCCGTATATAAAGGAGCAAGGGGGGTGCGGCCGGCCAGGGAGAGGGCGCGCCAGGAGGAGTCCTACTCCCAACGGGAGTAGGACTCCCCCCCCCCCTTTCCTAGTTGGAATAGGATTCGGGAGAAGGAAAGAAAGAGGGGAAGAAGGAAATAGGGGGGCGGCCCTCTTGACCTAAACCAATTCGGTTTGGGCCTTAGGGGGCGTGCCCCGCACTTCCCTTGCTGCCCTCTATTTCCACTAAGACCCATGTAGGCCTATTAAGCCCAGGGGGTTCCGGTAACCTCCCGGTACTCCGGTAAAATCCCGATTTCACCCGGAACACTTCCGACATCCAAATATAGGCTTCCAATATGTCAATCTTTATGTCTCGACCATTTCGAGACTCCGCGTCATGTCCTTGATCACATCCGTGACTCCGAACAACCTTCGGTACATCAAAACATATAAATTCATAATATAACTGTCATCATAACGTTAAGCGTGCGGACCCTACGGGTTCGTGAACTATGTAGACATGACCGAGACACATCTCCGGTCAATAACAAATAGCAGAACCTAGATGCTCAGATTGGCTCCTACATATTCTACGAAGATCTTTATCGGTCAAACCGCATAACAACATACGTTGTTCCCTTTGTCATCGGTATTTTACTTGCCCGAGATTCGATCGTCGGTATCTCAATACCTAGTTCAATCTCGTTACCGACAAGTCTCTTTACTCGTTCCATAATACATCATCCCACAACTAACTCATTAGTTGCAATGCTTGCAAGGCTTGAGTGATGTGCACTACCGAGAGGGCCCAGAGATACCTCTCCGACAATCGGAGTGAGAAATCCTAATCTCGAAATACGCCAACCCAACAAGTACCTTTGGAGACACCTGTAGAGTACCTTTATAATCACCCAGTTATGTTGTGACGTTTGGTAGCACACAAAGTGTTCCTTCGGTATACGGGAGTTGCATAATCTCATAGTCATAGCAACATGTATAAGTCATGAAGAAAGCAATAGCAACAAACTAAACGATCAAGTGCTAAGCTAACGGAATGGGTCAAGTCAATCACATCATTCTCCTAATGATGTGATCCCATTAATCAAATGACAAACCATGTCAATGGTTAGGAAACTTAACCATCTTTGATCAACGAGCTAGTCAAGTAGAGGCATACTAGTGACACTCTTGTTTGTCTATGTATTCACACATGTATTATGTTTCCGGTTAATACAATTCTAGCATGAATAATAAACATTTATCATGATATAAGGAAATAAATAATAACTTTATTATTGCCTCTAGGGCATATTTCCTTCACTCTCCCACTTGCACTAGAGTCAATAATCTAGATTACATAGTAATGATTCTAACACCCATGGAGCCTTGGTGTTGATCATGTTTTTCTCCTGGAAGAGGCTTAGTCAGCGGGTCTGCAACATTCAGATCCGTATGTATCTTGCAAATTTCTATGTCTCCCACCTAGACTAAATCCTGGATGAAACTGAAGCGTCTCTTGATGTGCTTGGTTCTCTTGTGAAATCTGGATTCCTTTGCCAATGCAATAGCTCCAGTATTGTCACAAAAGATTTTCATTGGACCCGATGCACTAGGTATGACACCTAGATCGGATATGAACTCCTTCATCCAGACTCCTTCATTTGCCGCTTCCGAAGTAGCTATGTACTCCGCTTCACATGTAGATCCCGCCACAACACTTTGTTTAGAACTGCACCAACTGACAGCTCCACTGTTCAATGTAAACATGTATCTGGTTTGCGATTTAGAATCATCCGGATCAGTGTTAAAGCTTGCATCAACGTAGCCGTTTACGATGAGCTCTTTGTCACCTCCATAAACGAGAAACATATCCTTAGTCCTTTTCAGGTATTTCAGGATGTTCTTGACTGTTGTCCAGTGATCCACTCCTGGATTACTTTGGTACCTCCCTGCTAGACTTATAGCAAGGCACACATCAGGTCTGGTACACAACATTGCATACATGATAGAGCCTATGGCTGAAGCATAGGGAACATCTTTCATTTTCTTTCTATCTTCTACAGTGGTCGAGCATTGAGTCTTACTCAACTTCACACCTTGTAACACAGGCAAGAACCCTTTCTTTGCTTGATCCATTTTGAACTTCTTCAAAACTTTGTCAAGGTATGTGCTTTGTGAAAGTCCAATTAAGCGTCTTGATCTATCTCTATAGATCTTGATGCCCAATATGTAAGGAGCTTCACCGAGGTCTTTCATTGAAAAACTCTTATACAAGTATCCCTTTATGCTATCCAGAAATTCTATATTATTTCCAATCATCAATATGTCATCCACATATAATACCAGAAATGCTACAGAGCTCCCACTCACTTTCTTGTAAATACAGGCTTCTCCAAAAGTCTGTATAAAACCAAATGCTTTGATCACACTATCAAAGCGTTTATTCCAACTCCGAGAGGCTTGCACCAGTCCATAAATGGACCGCTGGAGCCTGCACACTTTGTTAGCTCCCTTTGGATCGATAAAACCTTCCGGTTGCATCATATACAACTCTTCTTCCAGAAATCCATTCAGGAATGCAGTTTTGACATCCATTTGCCAAATTTCATAATCATAAAATGCGGCAATTGCTAACATGATTCGGACAGACTTAAGCATCGCTACGGGTGAGAAAGTCTCATCGTAGTCAATCCCTTGAACTTGTCGAAAACCTTTCACAACAAGTCGAGCTTTGTAGACAGTAACATTACTGTCAGCGTCAGTCTTCTTCTTGAAGATCCATTTATTCTCAATTGCTTGCCGATCATCGGGCAAGTCAACCAAAGTCCATACTTTGTTCTCATACATGGATCCCATCTCAGATTTCATGGCCTGAAGCCATTTTGCGGAATCTGGGCTCACCTTCGCTTCTTCATAGTTCGTAGGTTCATCATGATCTAGTAGCATGACTTCCAGAACAGGATTACCATACCACTCTGGTGCGGCTCTTACTCTAGTTGATCTATGAGGTTCAGTAACAACTTGATCTGAAGTTTCATGATCATCATCATTAACTTCCTCACTAATTGGTGTAGGTGTCGTAGAAACCGTTTTCTATGATGAACTACTTTCCAACAAGGGAGCAGGTACGGTTACCTCATCAAGTTCTACTTTCCTCCCACTCACTTCTTTCGAGAGAAACTCCTTCTCTAGAAATGTTCCGAATTTAGCAACAAAAGTCTTGCCTTCGGATCTGTGATAGAAGGTGTACCCAATAGTCTCCTTTGGGTACCCTATGAAGACACATTTCTCCGATTTGGGTTCGAGCTCATCAGGTTGAAGCTTTTTCACATAAGCATCGCAGCCCCAAACTTTAAGAAATGACAACTTTGGTTTCTTGCCAAACCACAGTTCATAAGGTGTCGTGTCAATGGATTTCGATGGTGCCCTATTTAACGTGAATGCGGCCGTCTCTAAAGCATAACCCCAAAACGATAGCGGTAAATCAGTAAGAGACATCATAGATCGCCCATATCTAGTAAAGTACGATTACGACATTCGGACACACCAATACATTGTGGTGTTCCGGGTGGCGTGAGTTGCGAAACTATTCCGCATTGTTTCAAATGAAGACCAAACTCATAACTCAAATATTCTCCTTCACGATCTGATCGTAGAAACTTTATTTTCTTGTTACGATGATTTTCAACTTCACTCTGAAATTCTTTGAACTTTTCAAATGTTTCAGACTTATGTTTCATTAAGTAGATATACCCATATCTGTTTAAATCATCTGTGAAGGTGAGAAAATAACAATATCCGCCACGAGCCTCAACATTCATCGGACCACATACATCTGTATGGATGATCTCCAACAAATCTGTTGCTCTCTCCATAGTTCCAGAGAACGGCTTTTAGTCATCTTGCCCATGAGGCACGGTTTGCAAGTACCAAGTGATTCATAATCAAGTGGCTCCAAAAGTCCATCAGTATGGAGTTTCTTCATGCGCTTTACTCCTATATGACCTAAACGGCAGTGCCACAAATAAGTTGCACTATCATTATCAACTCTGCATCTTTTGGCTTCAATATTATGAATATGTGTATCACCACTATCGAGATTTAGCAAAAATAGACCACTCTTCAAGGGTGCATGACCATAAAATATATTGCTCATATAAATAGAACAACCATTATTCTCTGATTTAAATGAATAACCGTCTCGCATCAAATAAGATCCAGATATAATGTTCATCCTCAACGCTGGCACCAAATAACAATTATTTAGGTCTAGTACTAATCCCAAAGGTAGATGTAGAGGTAGCGTGCCAACGGCGATCACATCGACTTTGGAACCATTTCCCACGCGCATCGTCACCTCGTCCTTAGCCAATCTTCGCTTAATCCGTAGCCCCTGTTTCGAGTTGCAAATGTTAGCAACAGAACCCGTATCAAATACCCAGGTGCTACTGCAAGCATTAGTAAGGTACACATCAATAACATGTATATCACATATACCTTTGTTCACTTTGCCATCCTTCTTATCCGCCAAAAACTTGGCGCAGTTCCGCTTCCAGTGACCAGTCTGCTTGCAGTAGAAGCACTCAGCCTCAGGCTTAGGTCCAGACTTGGGTTTCTTCTCCTGAGCAGCAACTTGTTTGCTGTTCTTCTTGAAGTTCCCCTTCTTCTTCCCTTTGCCCTTTTTTCTTGAAACTGGTGGTCTTATTGACCATCAACACTTGATGCTCCTTCTTGATTTCTACCTCCGCGGCCTTTAGCATCGCGCAGAGCTCGGGAATAGTCTTATTCATCCCTTGCATGTTATAGTTCATCGTGAAGCTTTTGTAGCTTGGTGGCAGTGATTGAAGAACTCTGTCAATGACACTATCAACAGGAAGATTAACTCCCAGTTGAGTGAAGTGATTATGATACCCAGACATTTTGAGTATATGTTCATTGACAGAACTATTCTCCTCCATCTTGCAGCTATAGAACTTATTGGAGACTTCATATCTCTCAATCCGGGCATTTGCTTGAAATATTAACCTCAACTCCTGGAACATCTCATATGCTCCATGACGTTCAAAATGTCGTTGAAGACCTGGTTCTAAGCCGTAAAGCATGGCACACTGAACTATCGAGTAGTCATCAGCTTTGCTCTGCTAGATGTTCATAACATCTGGTGTTGTTCCTGCAGCAGGCTTGGCACTTAGCAGTGCTTCCAGGACGTAATTCTTCTATGCAGCAATGACGATAATCCTCAAGTTACGAACCCAGTCCGTGTAATTGCTACCATCATCTTTCAACTTTGCTTTCTCCAGGAACACATTAAAATTCAATGAAACAGCAGCACGGGCCATCTATCTACAATCAACATAGACAAGCAATATACTATCAGGTACTAAGTTCATGATAAATTTAAGTTCAATTAATCATATTACCTAAGAACTCACACTTAGATAGACATCCCTCTAATCCTCTAAGTGATCACGTGATCCAAATCAACTAAACCATGTCTGATCATCACGTGAGATGGAGTTGTTTCAATGGTGAACATCACTATGTTGATCACATCTACTATATGATTCATGCTCGACCTTTCGGTCTCCGTGTTCCGAGGCCATATCTGTTATATGCTAGGCTCGTCAAGTTTAACCTGAGTATTTCGTGTGTGCAACTGTTTTGCACCCGTTGTATTTGAACGTATAGAGCCTATCACACCCGATCATCACGTGGTGTCTCAGCATGAAGAACTTTCGCAACGGTGCATACTCAGGGAGAACACTTGTACCTTGATAATTTAGTGAGAGACCATCTTATAATGCTACAGTTAATCAAAGCAAGATAAGATGCATAAAAGATAAACATCACATGCAATCAATATAATTGATATGATATGGCCATCATCATCTTGTGCTTGTGATCTCCATCTTTGAAGCACCGTCATGATCACCATCGTCACCGGCGTGACACCTTGATCTCCATCGTAGCATCGTTGTCATCTCGCCAATCTTATGCTTCCACGACTATCTCTACCGCTTAGTGATAAAGTAAAGCATTACAGGGCGATTGCATTGCATACAATAAAACGACAACCATATGGCTCCTACCAATTGCCGATAACTTGGTTACAAAACATGATCATCTCATACAATAAAATTTAGCTTCATGTCTTGACCATATCACATCACAACATGCCCTGCAAAAACAAGTTAGACGTCCTCTACTTTGTTGTTGCAAGTTTTACGTGGCTGCTACGGGCTTAGCAAGAACCATTCTTTCCTATGCATCAAAACCACAACGATAGTTTGTCAAGTTGGTGTTGTTTTAACCTTCGCAAGAACCGGGCGTAGCCACACTTGGTTCAACTAAAGTTGGAGAAACTGACACCCGCCAGCCACTTGTGTGCAAAGCACGTCGGTAGAACCAGTCTCGCGTAAGCGTACGCGTAATGTCGGTCCGGGCCGCTTCATCCAACAATACCGCCGAACCAAAGTATGACATGCTGGTAAGCAGTATGACTTATATCGCCCACAACTCACTTGTGTTCTACTCGTGCATATGACATCTACGCATAAAACCATGCTCTGATGCCACTATTGGGGAACGTAGTAATTTCAAAAATTTCCTGCGCACACGCAAGATCCTGGTGATGCATAGCAACAAGAGGGAGAGTGTTGTCTACGTACCCTCGTAGACCGAAAGCAGAAGCGTTAGCACAACGCGGTTGATGTAGCCGTATGTCTTCATGATCCGACCGATCAAGTACCGAACATACGGCACCTCCGAGTTCAGCACACGTTCAGCCCGATGACGTCCCTCGAACTCCGATCCAGCCGAGTGTTGAGGGAGAGTTTCGTCAGCACGATAGTGTGGTGACGATGTTGATGTTCTACTGACGCAGGGCTTCGCCTAAGCACCGCTACAGTGTTATCGAGGTGGACTATGGTGGAGGGGGGCACCGCACACGGCTAAGAGATCAACTGTTGTGTCTATGGGGTGCCCCCTTCCCCCGTATATAAAGGAGCAAGGGAGGGTGCGGCCGGCCAGGGAGAGGGCGCGCCAGGAGGAGTCCTACTCCCACCGGGAGTAGGACTCCCCCCCTTTCCAAGTTGGAATAGGATTCGGGAGAAGGAAAGAAAGAGGGGAAGAAGGAAAGAGGGGGCCGGCCCCCCTTGCCCTAAACCAATTTGGTTTGGGCCTTGGAGGGCGTGCCCCACACTTCCCTTGCTGCCCTCTATTTCCACTAAGGCCCATGTAGGCCCATTAAGCCCCCGGGGGGTTCCGGTAACCTCCTGGTACTCCGGTAAAATCCCGATTTCACCCGGAACACTTCCGACATCCAAATATAGGCTTCCAATATATCAATCTTTATGTCTCGACCATTTCGAGACTCCTCGTCATGTCCTTGATCACATCTGGGACTCCAAACAACCTTATGTACATCAAAACATATAAACTCATAATATAACTGTCATCCTAACATTAAGCGTGCGGAACCTACGGGTTCGAGAACTATGTAGACATGACTGAGACACATCTCCGGTCAATAACCAATAGCGGAACCTGGATGCTCATATTGGCTCCTACATATTCTACGAAGATCTTTATCGGTCAAACCGCATAACAACATACGTTGTTCCCTTTGTCATCGGTATGTTACTTGCCCGAGATTTGATCGTCGGTATCTCAATACCTAGTTAAATCTCGTTACCGGCAAGTCTCTTTACTCATTCCGTAATACATCATCCCGCAACTAACTCATTAGTTGCAATGCTTGCAAGGCTTAAGTGATGTGCATTACCGAGAGGGCCCAAAGATACCTCTCCGACAATCGGAGTGACAATCCTAATCTCGAAATACGCCAACCCAACAACTACCGTTGGAGACACCTGTAGAGTACCTTTATAATCACCCAGTTATGTTGTGACGTTTGGTAGCACACAAAGTGTTCCTCCGGTAAATGGGAGTTGCATAATCTCATAGTCATAGGAACATGTATAAGTCATGAAGAAAGCAATAGTAACAAATTAAACGATAATGTGCTAAGCTAACGGAATGTGTCAAGTCAATCACATCATTCTCCTAATGATGTGATCCCGTTAATCAAATGACAAACCATGTCAATGGTTAGGAAACTTAACCATCTTTGATCAATGAGCTAGTCAAGTAGAGGCATACTAGTGACACTCTTGTTTGTCTATGTATTCACACATGTATTATGTTTCCGGTTAATACAATTCTAGCATGAATAATAAACATTTATCATGATATAAAGAAATAAATAATAACTTTTTTATTGCCTCTATGGCATATTTCCTTCACGAGAAACTGTGTGCGATGCATTAGTCGCAAATGGTGGTGTATGAAAACCATCAAAAAAGGTGCAAACGTTTGCAATGGAGGATGCATCAAACACGGTTCAGATTTTAGTTGTGTGTGCGATGAAGGGCACACGGTTTAGTTCAATTAACTTTTTGCGATGAGGAGGAACAAAAGTAACGGGCAGCCAGATGAAGGCGTGTGCGATACACAGCATACGATTCACTCGGATGAACTGTTTGTGATTAGGAAAAACAAAATAAACGGGCAGCCAGATGAAGGTGTGTGCGATATACACCATACGGTTCACTCGGATGAACTGTTTGTGATTAGGAAACACAAAAGAAACGGTCAGCCAGATCAAGGTGTGTGCGATATACGGCATGCGGTTCACTCGGATGAACTGTTTGCGTTGACACAAGAGAACATAAATGGTTCAACTTAACAAGATGTGTGTGTTGTGCGATGGGTGGCATAACCAATTGCTGGCATAACCAAATGCTTGCAAGTATATACACACTTATAAGGACATGCTTGCATAACCAAATTAAACATCCACTTACATAGGTGGCTACTACAACCATGGCATTTGCACACACCAAAGTAAACTATTACGTGCATAATTACATAGGTGGCTACTACACACATGACATTTCCAGACACCAACAATAAAGTAAACTATATATTACATGCATGATTAACTAGCATAAATGATCATCTGATCATCATCTACTTCTTGTGACGCTTGCTCTGCTTGTGGCTGGGCTCGTTGATTTTGGTAACGAGGCACTTCCTCATGTCAATGATCCGCCTGTGCATCTCGTAGCATGTGTACACGCTCTTGGCCGAGAACCTGAGGTGAGGTTCATCCAGTTGCCACATCCCCGCCCCGTGCCAGGATACGGAACTTGTTCTCTAGGCAGCCTGCTTCATCTTTTCGTAGTAGGGGTCGATGATGGCCGAGGCGAGTTCGACCAGGGAGTCCTTCTTCGTGCTGCCCCAGACCCTGTAGTGGTCACGGATTTCGACAAGGTTCTTGCGGGCCAAGCCCGTAACACATAGCACGTTTACATCGTTGGTGGTTTCCACCATGGCGAACTTGTAGTCGGAGCTGTTGACAAACCTGCTGAAACGGTCGCAAGGCTCTATGGCCATGCAATAGTGGTAGATGAGGACATGATGGCCCACGCACAACTGGGCGACGGCAACCTTCTGATCTATGCCGGGACGATCGGTGGTGTACTGGAGGTCGATGCCGACCACCTTGTACTTGTCTCGAGCAAGCAACTGCTCAACGCTATTGATGTAGTCGTCCACCACGGCCGGGTCGATGGTGTAAACCACCGAGAGATCCGTCTCCCTCACGTGGGTCTCCACTATATGCTCGCCGAACTCCATTGGAGCGCCGCTGGACATCCCCTCTCTATGTGTCATCGTGGGTGTGCTTGTTGTGTTGTGGGGCGCAATCGAAAGGTTGAAGAGACTAAGGTTCTAATGGCCGCGGGAATTAAAGGGAAAGCCGGACGGCCAGGAATATCGGCAGGCCCTGATGGCAGTTCTAATTTGCAGCGCGTAACTCCATCGTGCCACACAGAACTGCATCATGTGGCAACGCCCGCGACGCAACCGCATGCATATGGGGCCCCCGACGTGATCGTGCGCATGCCCAACCGCTAGTAGAGCGTGTGCAGAGGGACGCGAGCAGAGCGCTCCGCGGTCGCCTCAACGCTGATCAACCATCTCTATCTCTAGTCTTATAAAAGACGGAGTTGGTCATGATGATGTGCCTGCCATCGTGTAATATAGACCATCCAATCTATATCTGACGGTCAGAAAGCAAACTATGACAATTTTGTAAAAAGATACCCGCACCTCTCTCCACACTTGCAGATAAGGGCTTCTCTCGTTCATCATTTTCTCTCACAAGATAAACCACTCATACAAATGTATCTTGATGTTCCGTGCAACGCACGGGCATCTTGCCAGCATATATATGCATGTAGCAGTTGAACGCGCAAGGAAAAGTTGTCCACAAGCCGAGCGCGCTGACGGACACGAGCAGAGTGCGCCAACGGACGTGACAGAGCGCGCAGCGGCGCCTAACGGCAAGCATGGCACGTCGTGGTGCCTAAGGGCGAGCAGAGCTTGCCGAGGGACACGAGCAGAGGACGACACAGTGATACATGGCAAATAAGACGAACTATGTGAGCGGTGTCGGAGACATCAAGCATGAATCAGATTAGAGTTGCGTGTGTGATACGTGGCATACAATTGATCCATCCGAGATCTTTGTGATGGAATAAGCCATGCGTGTTGCGAGCAAACGCTTGCTGGTATATAACCTTAAATTTAACCAAAACATTGTTAATGCATGTTACAAACATTGTATAGCTGGAAACTATGTTCAAATATGACTCCAACGATATAATCTTTGGCGACAGGCATTCGTATTTTATTAGTTAAAACCTACTTATAAACCAGGACGGGGGTATAGTAGGTAATTAAATCGCAAATGTTCTTTTATTAAACGTGTCTTCTCGCACGTCTTGTCACCCCGCTGCCGCAGACGGCTTACAGCGCAAGCTTGCGCAGTGTGCAGGGGCGTTCTTTTGATCAAACGGTGGCGCCAATGAATCGTCGGTGAGCCCGTTCCCGCACAACCTCGCAGGTTCTCGCGCAATCTTCCCGCCCGACTCGGTGAAATCCCCCAAAATTGCAATGCTTACCGGCCTGCTATAAAAACCTTCACGGCCGACAAGTCCTACGTCGCATTTTCCCCTCCCTCCCTATAGCTTATCTCGTCTGCTTCTCCCACAATCGCCAATGGCACAGGTCCGTCATCGTCACTCAGCCACTCCGCCATTATCAGAGGACAGCTCCAGCTAGGAGGCTACACAGTGGCGGCGGCGCAGTCCTTGGTGTAGTGTAGTGCGTGTAGCGTCCCTGTTGGGTGTGCGCGGAACACCCACCACACACTCCTCCGCCGCTGCCCGTCGGCAGCTGTTGCCGCCACACCATCGTCAAAAGCCAGTGCCATCTCCCGCTCCGCCGCTGCGGCCCGAAGGTGGGAGGTGGCCATCATGGCCGCCACCCCACTGCCGGCCACCGTGGCCATCACCCGCTCTGCCACCGTGGCCCGAAGACAGGAGGTGGTGGTCGTGGCCGCCACCCCATCGTCGGCCGCTGTGGTCGCCAGCCCACCGTCGACCGCCGGGATTATCACCCGCTCTGCCACCATGACCCGAAGGCGGGAGGCGGAGGTGGACGACCGCACGTGCGTCAGCGACCTTGCGCGCTACATCGAGTTCCTGTGGGAGGAGGAGTGCCTCGTCGAGCACGCAAAGAGCCTTATCGCAGCCGTGGCCACAGCACACGCCGATGCAGAGGCGAGGAATCAGGAGATCTACGAGAAGTCTAGCCGCTTCGAGAGGGATTGTCTGGAGCGGCAGTGGGCGTTCGAGCTGGCGAGCGTCGCTGAACGTGCAGCACCGGCAGGCACCGTATTGCATTTGTCCAGCTCGTTGGTAGGCTCCTCCTCCTCTACCTCTTACTGAGGGGCTGAGCACGCTCGGCAGAGGAGAGGCTGTCGGAAGTAGCACAAAGCCCCTCCGTGGTAGTAGTAGTATTTAGCGGCTATTTTGTTCAGTTCATCTGACTATAGATGTGTGGTCGAACTGTACAACGTACTTAAAATTAGCTAGTATATATAGTTGAACTAGCTATTTCAATACGTGGTTGGCAACAATTGGGGAGAAGTTTGGTTGGTTCAGCTGTCGAGTTGAATTGTTTGTATAAATTAAGAAGAACTACTTAATCTATGAATGAAATCTATGCTTAATTTCTGAATTTTAGTTGCAAAAATTAGATAGTGCTAATGATTTCTAGCTGCATATTTTGACAAATAGCAGTGTTACAAGGATTGATAGAGGGCAACGTTACTAGATCAACAAATGTAAATCTTTCCAGTTTGACAAATAGCAACATACCCAATAACTGTTTGTATGTGGTTGCACACGGGTCATCCAAAACAACCGTTTGCGTTGAAGGGATGCACAAATCCTGGGCTACTCTCACTTTGCATAGGGGTGTTCTATCTAAAATGTTTGCGATCAAGAGCTGCACAAATCCTGCTCGGCACATTTTCCCTTGGCTTCCTGGGGAAGCTGTCAATTTGCATACGGGTGTTCTAACTAAAACGTTTTCGATGAGTGTTTTATATTTAAGAACCAAATTAAATAGGGGAAACCGAATTAAACATGGGGAAGCTGACAAATTTTTTACCACGGCATGTTGATGCCGCTCCATGATAGCATTCCAAGTTTCATGAATTTCAGACGAGTTTTGGATTTACTAGAATTTAAAACCAGGTATCTCAATGTTTGCGGCCGAGTGGCGGTGGCAGCATGTTTGAAATTCATTCCCATTTCTTGCATGGGACCTAAGCATGCACCCAAGGACACATATTTGATTTTTCAACCAGTTTATATGCACTGGGAATGTGCATGTAGTTCAAATTTGAATTATGCACATAAAATGCCTGGAAAACCCAGTTAATGTATAAAAATGTCCAAACGAACCCCAAAAAATTCCAAAATTGAACACAACACTCTTGTTGTTCTATGTTGACACTCAAAAATTTTGAAAGCAATAAGAGGCAATGGATATCGTTTCGTCCCCAAAGGGGGCACGTTCCCAACCGAAAACATCATGCTTGTTGTGAGAAGCTCTGGTTTGTGAGAAGCTTATACCCAAACCTGCCCCAAATGGGACAAAAAATTTACCACCGCATGTTGATGCCGCTCCATGATAGCTTGCCAAGTTCCATGAATTTCAGACGAGTTTTGGATTTACTAGAATTTAAAAACCAGGTATCTCAATGTTTGCAGCCGAGTGACGGTGGCATGGTGTTTCAGATTCATTCCCATTTCTTGCATGGCAACTAACATGCAACTAGGGACACATATTTGATTTTTTAGCCAGTTTATACGCACTGGAGAATGTGCATGTAGTTCAAATTTGAATTATGCACATAAAATACTTGAAAACCCCAGTTAATTTAAAAAAATGTCCAAATGAACCCCGAAAAATTCCAAAATTGAACACAACACTCTTGTTGTTCTATGTTGACACTCGAAAAATTTTGAAAGCAATAAGAGGCAACGGATATCGTTTCATCCCCAAAGGTGGCATGTTCCCTACCGAAACCATCACGCTTGTTGTGAGAAGCTCTGGTTTGTGAGAATCTTATACCCAAAGCTACCCCAAATGGGACAAAATTTTTACCACGGCAAGTTTCATGAATTTCAGACGAGTTTTGGATTTACTGGAATTTAAAAACCAGGTGTCTCAATGTTTGCGGCCGAGTGATGGTGGCAGGGTGTTTGAAATTCATTCCCATTTCTTGCATGGGACCTAAGCATGCACCCAAGAACACATATTTGATTTTTCAACCAGTTTATATGCACTGGAGAATGTGCGTGTAGTTCAAATTTGAATTATGCACATAAAATGCCTGGAAAACCCGGTTAATGTATAAAAATGTCCAAACGAACCCCAAAAAATCCAAAATTGAACACAACACTCTTGTTGTTCTATGTCGACACTCGAATTTTTTTGAAAACAATAAGAGGCAATGGATATCATTTCGTCCCCAAAAGTGGCACGTTCCCTACCGAAACCATCACGTTTGTTGTGAGAAGCGCTGGTTTGTGAGAAGCTTATACCCAAACTTGCCCGAAATGGGACAAAAATTTTACCGCAGCTTGTTGATGCCGCTCCATTATAGCATCCCAAGTTTCAGGAATTTCAGATGGGTTTTGGATTTACTAGAATTTAAAAACAAGGCATCTCAATGTTTTACCGGCAATCAACGGTGCCCTGGTGTTTGAAATTCATTCCCATTTCTTGCATGGGACCTAAGCATGCAACCAAGGACACATATTTGATTTTTCAACTAGTTTATATGCACTAGAGCATGTGCATCTAGTTCAAATTTGAATTATGCGCAAAAAATGCCTAGAAACCTAGTTAATGTATAAAAATGTCTAAACGAACCCTGAATAATTCCAATTTTTTTTATGACACACATATAGTTGTATGTTCACTACAGATAAAAGTCCTAGCAATTGAAACACCGTCCATGGCCGCTGTGACCCCATTATGTAATTCAAATCAAGACGAAAAATCAAGTAGATCCCACATAGTTTATTATAACCAACCGTGTGAGATGCAACACAAAATATCTTTGGACCGTGTCTGAATAAGGGACTGTATCTAATGACACTTTGCGCGCCAGTTTTTTGGCTGAAGAGATTCCAAATTTTCCGTAGAAATGTCTACCTCCCCGCCCCCTCCCCCTTACCAAAAGCCACATTTCCCATGTTTCCGCCTTCTTTTCCAAGTTGAAACCTTCACTCCTTGCTTGCAGCGCCGCCGCCTCCTCACCGGCGACCCTCCTTCACGCTGCTCGGCCTCGCCTATCGAGGCAGGTAATCCACACCTAACCCCCATCCTCCTCCTTCCACATCCCACATGCCCTGATCGCTGACGGGAGCGCGACACCTTCCACCCAAATAACTGACCCCTCCACCAAATAAGTGTCAGCCTAAGCCATGGTGCATGCAGTATAGCCAGGACCTCAAGGAGCATTTGGCAGCGGTGAAGCAAATCATGGCCGCACGCGCGGATGAGGTCGCGATGGCTGCCATTCGTGCCGACCCCCAGATCTTGAAGGAGCGCCTTGCCATTTGCTAGCTACGCCGGTTAAGCATCCTCGGTTTACCCGTTGCGTGTGCTGCTCATGCCTTTCTTTCACAAATTCTAGTGAATTGTGCTATCTAATTTTACCATGCAATATGTTGCTCTAGTGTATATGTTCTATATGTCATGCAGTGTGGTGCTCACTTATTAACTGTTTATTAATTAGTTGTCTGGTTCAATTCTGCAAATGTGATGTTCAATTATTCAGGCTGCAATTTTGTATTGTCTTCCATGTGAGAAATAAATCGAATTTATCTTTACAAAATACATGAGAAACGAATACAGTTGCTATATTTCCAAGTTGTCAAGCATGCTTGGTTTGGTTATACATTGTGCAGTGTGTGGCTCAGTTAACGTTTGGTTCATTTGTGTTGTGGTGTTTAGTTAACTGTTTGGTTCAATTCTACTATGCGATGTTCAATAGTTGTGGGTGCATTCTGTTATTGTATACCATTTGAGGAATAAATTGAATTTGGCTGTAGTAAATACATGAGAAACAAATACAATTGCTACAGTTGGTTGTAGTTAAATGTTTGGTTAACTGTCTGATCTTCTATTAGGAGTATGTTATATTGTGCAATGTAGTGCTCAGTTAATGTTAGTTCATTTGTTGTGGTGTTTAGTTAACTGCTTGGTTCAATTCTGCAATGCGATGTCCAATTGTCATGGGTAGAATTTTGTATTGTTGTGCATGTGAGGAATAAATCGAATTTGGCTACACTTAATACATGAGAAACATATACAAGTGCTATATTTCCTAGTTCTTAATCATGGTTGGTTTGGATAAATGTGTTTTCCGTGTGGCTTGAATTAATCTGATGAATCTGCAATGTGCTTATTTTTCATCAACATATTTTACTGATAGCATGCGAACCCTTACTTAACCTGATGACTAACTACCTTATATGTGTTGCAGGGAAACAATGGGAAGCACTGAGGTTTACAATCGAGGTTAGCACGTGCATGGTCCGTTGTCTAATAACACATGGAAAGTATTGGGAACTACTCGATCGTTTTTGTTGACAGGAAAAGCATGCCTCCCAAAATGTTTTATCTCTACCTTTTTTGCTTTGAGCTCTAGCACCTCTACAAATCCCTACTTCCCTCTGTGGAGGGCATTTCAATTTACTTTATGCAATTTTGATATTTATTTGAGTCTCCGTCTTCTATTATAAAGCACCAACTAAGGGGCACTATGATCGTACTTGAGCATTGGGTGTAGCTAAAATGCGAGTGTGTTTCATGAATGGATCAATATTGAGAATAATGGGCTAGGGATAACTTGCTTTAGCATTGATATTTTGAAAGACATGGTTGCTTATTGATATGCTTGAGTATTAAAGTCCTCATGTCAAAACTAGACTATTGCTTTGAACCATATAAAAGTCCAATTGTCCATGCTATAAAAGAAAGAATATGTGATGAACATGTTAGGCACCATTCCACATCAAAAATTCTATTTTTATCATTTACCTACTCGAGGACGAGCAGGAATTAAGCTTGGGGATGTTGATACGTCTCGAACGTATCTATAATTTTTTATTGTTCCATGTAGTATATTATCATTCTTGGATGTTTTACAATCATTTTATATCATTTTTTGGTACTAACCTATTGACATAGTGCCAAGTGCCAGTTGTTGTTTTTGCTTGTCTTTTTACATCACAGAAATCAATGCCAAACGGAGTCCAAACGCAGCGAAACTTTTTGTGAAATTTTGATGGACCAGAAGACATCCAATGGGCCGGAGGTGCGCCCAGGTGGGTTCTGCCCACCTCGGTGTCCTCCCACACCGCCTCTTTGCTCTATAAATACCCCAATATTACAGAAACCCTCGATAATCGTTATTGTAATTTCAATGAGGGAGAGGCATAAGCTAACATACTTTCTCTTCTTGGACCATATGCACTTATCATTGGAACTCTAGCAAGCATCGGCAACTACTAAAGATCATTAAGGTAAAACCAAACCATAGCATTAAAGCATCAAGCCCCCTTTATCCCATACGCAACAACCCCCTTACTCGGGTTTAAGCTTCTGTCACTCTAGCAACCCACTATAAGCGAATCATGAACGTATTGCAACACCCTATAGCGGTAATCCTTCACGTGTGCATGGCACGAAAGGCACCATAGGAAAACATCAAATTAAAACATACAACTCAAACCAATCTAGATCATCAATAAACCCAAAGGACAAAATAAATCTACTCACAACATCATAGGATGGCAACACATCATTGGATCATAATATGTGGCATAAAGCACCACACTCAAGTAGGGATTACAGCGGGGTGCGGGGAGTGGACCGCACAAAAGAGATGAGGATGGTGATGATGATGATGGTGATGTTGACGAAGACGATCACCGCAACTATGGTTCCCCCCATGGCACTCTGGTGCCACAAAGAGAGAGGGGGAGCTGCTCTCCCCTTTGTGCTTCCTCCTCCATGGCCTCCCCCTTCGATGGGGAAAGGTTCTCCCTCTGGTCCTTGTCCTCCATGGCGATCTCAGAGAACATGGCATAGAGGCATCTCTCTAGTTGAAATTCAAGAAAGTCATCGAGAGCAAGGTAAGGATGTGCAATAAGAACCTTCAAGCGGGTAGGCAATCGTTCGTTGCATGAAATAGAGGGTGAAAGTGGTTCAAAGCAATGCGAATATGTATTGCATCTGATACCAGAGCAGATCACAAGGGAGGTGGCTTGTGAATTACATACGAAGCCAAGCATGAGGGATAACTTTGAAAATAGGGATGTATAGGAGAGTCAAGTTTCGGTCCCGTGGAACTGTGGGTTACGGGCCCACCATGTGGGTAAAGCACGGTCATTATAGCAAGGCAGGTCAGAGGACAACCTTTCAGTTATGTTGGCAACAACATTGATACCAAGGGCGAGGGACAAAGAGAACCATTTTCTTGCTCGTTAAGACGAGGCAGACCAATAGGCAGAGTTCTCGCCCATCGGTGGCTACCGGAATGTCATCAACAATAGTAACAAGGTCTTACTGACAGAGTTTGTACACCGAGGTGTTTGCATAAGTAGGGAATTATCACTGCTCTCAGATATGTTAGGTTACAAGAAATGTTTAATGAAACAATGGAAAGGGAAGTGTAGCTCGAGTCAGTTATCGACGTTCTCGAGTGTCTAACAACTGAGAACCCGTGGAAAATTTTAATCGAAGAGAAATAATAGTTGATGAGGAAATCATAAGAAGTTATGTAGTTCCGTGATATTCTCAAGATACTAGAAGGTAATACTCAAAGGTAGAACATGATAGAGGTTGGATAGGTGAAAAGATATGCAGAAGACAAGTGCTTTAAGTTGTCCGAGAATAGGGGATCAAAGAAGAACAATATGGTCGGAACAACGGTTGCAAAGGACCGAACATAGATACAAGATGAACTTATCACAAGGGGATTATTATTATTACAAGAAGCTTCCATGCTAAGTTCCATATCGGGTCCATGGGCATGAACACAAAAGTTCAAGGTCGACTCCCACTTCTCTAATGCACAACTTTCCATTCACTTATCGCATTCGAAGAAGTTGTAGCGTTGAAATTTTACCTGACAAAAAGCCAGTAGAGTATAACCCGCATAACTTTCGAGTTCACACGGATTTAGGAAAGACATAGATTCAACCCTTCAGGCACCTTAGGAACATATACCACAAACTTTAGGAATAAATAACTCAAGATCGGAAGTAGAGCATTGTTGACAAAAGCAGGGGATACTATTTACCAAAGGCATTATGTATCCGAGGAAAAGCTCACAAGGTTACTGAATATGAAGGACGATGTCAGATAGAGCCCAACAAAGGATCTGGTGGTCCATGAGGGATATAATGAGAGCAACAGTACTCAACTAGACACTACTAGGGAAAAGGCTAGCAGCCGCACGGGTTCTAGGTATATTAGTAGCATGGGGACCGGCGCTACTAATAAGGCGCTACAGCTAACCCGTAGCAGTAGCGCGTGCACACCCGCGCTACTGCTATACAAGTGCACACCCGCGGGTTCTAGGTATATCAGTAGCGCGTGCACACCCGCGTGGGTTCTAGGTATATCATTTTTCATTTTATTTTCTTTTCGTTAGCAGTAGCGATTTACGCATAAACACGCTGCTATAAGTTTATTAGCGGTAGCGCGGTTTTTCGAAGATCGCTACTACTATGTGTAGCCCATCGGCTAAGTTATTGGAATTTTAGTAGTAGCGAGTTTTTGGTGAGACGTGCTACTAATATATGTCCATCTGTAGCGCGCTTATTTTGCACGCGCTACTGCTGCCGAGCAGTAGCGTGCTCTTTTAACAAGCGCTACTGCTAAAGTTCTGTGTATAACGTTTTCCCTAGTAGTGAGAAGAAGAAAGGATGCAAGGAGATCAGGTTATAGAAACAATTGACTAATTCAAAGCTAAAATATAACAAAATTACGATTCCAAGTCGGGGGATCAGAAGCAAAGGCTCCGATCAAAGATAAGTTGAATAGACATAGATCGAGAATCAATCAGGTTTGATTTGTCGAACACTAGCTCATGTCACTACTGCAGGATGCTGCTAACGCGACACTACGATCAGAGACCCTTCGAGAAACTATGTGCGATGCAATAATCGCAAACGGTGCCGTATGAAAACCGTCAGAAAGGATGCAAAACATTTGTGATGAATGATACATCAAACACGGTTCAGATTATAGTTGCGTGTGCGATGAGGGGCATATGGTTGATCTGTACGAACTATTTGCGATGAGATAGAACAACAGAAACGGGCAGCCAGATCAAGGTGTGTGTGATATACCGCATATAGTTCACTCCGATGAACCATTTGCGATGAGTGAGGTGAACACAAACGATTCGGTGTAACAAGATGTGTGTGATACCCGGCAAACAGGTCGGTAATCATAATTGTGTGCGATCATTATAGATAGCACATACGGTCTTTTTTTGTATATTGTGTGCTCGTCAGGGCACACAGTTCAACAAAGGAACCTGTTGGTGATAATGTAGAAGATCTATGTCGAATACATATTACTAACCGTCTGTGATGCAATTGACAGGATAAACAGAGATATATGCAGTCTACTTAATTTACTCCTTCTTCTTGTTGTTGTTATTGTTGGATGGCCCCGCGACATCGTCTTGGCGAGGATGCTTCTTGCCGCTGCCCGTTAGCTTTTCATCACCGTCGTCGTCGTCATCCTCGTTGCTGTCGTCGTCGTCCTCCTCCTCGTTCGACCATTCCTCCTCCTCATCATCGTCGTCCTCTTCTTCGTCCTTCGATGGCTCCTCATCCGTCTGGTTGTCGTCTGACGACTCTGGAGGTGGTGTCCCTTCCATGAACCAGGTATAATCAAGGTCTGGGCTCGACGCCGAACTAATGGAAGACGAGCGGGATAATTCTGATGCTGACCTATCATCGGGCGCCAGATTGCTGGCCGAACTGTCATCCTCACTATCGCTCGACATGGCTGCAAAGTGTGTGCCAGTGTGTAGCGCGGCCTGCCGAGGACAATGAAGATGGTGTACACTTAAGCGGGGTATGCAGAGAAGGGGAACTACCAATTGAAGCGGGAGTTGACGTATTATCTAACCGCTGATATAATCAACCGCAATTATTTGTACCCAATCACTCCAAATTCCTAGGGTTGCGCAGGACTCCTATTGGCTATTTGGCTGGCTTCCTTTTTCAGGACAAAACACAAGGAACGAGTTTTGGGATTATGCACTGGTACCGGTACGAACGGAGTAGGACAGTTGGCAAGCAATACATTGAGCTCTTCTTATTGATAAAGCCAGTAATAATCAAACTAGAAAGGAAAAGGAAAAAGACAAAGAAAAATATCTGCACGAATCTTCACGTAACATCAATGGCATAGGACCTAGATGTGCATTACTTAGAGCACATCTAGATGTGCTTTAGCAATACTGTCAAACAAAACCCCTAATCATCATTGCAAACAGCGCATAGAACATGGCTAATGCGACAACCACAACTACACATGCTGGTTCCTTCTTGTCTCTTGCTTTCATCTGTTGCATGTGATTGATTCTTTCTTGCTTCATCATACTGATTGTACATTCCAGATCGGCTAGTTCGTTCTTCAGCTTTACGTTATCTTCTTCGAGCTTGGTGATAACACTCCGAGCCCTGCCATGCCATTCTTCATCCAGCCAGTTAACAAAGGCACAAGCCTCATATCCCTGCCAATGTTAAATAGTATTCTGGATGAGCGGTGGCATTAACTGAAGTAAAATGATGAACTTAATTAGCACTAACCTCTAAGGGGCAACTGAGAAACCGCCTGCCAATGTCGAATCCCTCCGTGCATACACGTCGCGCGGGAGTGTGCACCTGCACACAACTCATCTTTTGGTACTTCTCGGTGGCGCAAAACTCGAAGTCGAACACGTGTTGTGGGAGTCTGGAGTCAAGCTCCGGATCCGGCGGCAGATTGCTTTCCTGGGGGGGGGGGGTCATTCAGGACGGATTCAGCAAGGATCTATACTTTGGACATGCTAAAAAAGATCGGGATAGATTGGAACCTGACAGGACGATTCGGATTTGTAGTACACCTGCCTTCAGATGACCTTAGGCAAGTGCTTGGTGGCGATACGAGCAGGAGCAGCTGCACCGAAACCATCAGCACCACTCGTCCGCATTCCCCCAATGTCAACGCCACGTGAGGGAATTTGGAGGCTATGTAGGGATTTGGGGGAAATGGGGAAACTTTGGAGATAAGCTAACCGTCGGGAACTACTAATGGCACTATATATATGTTGTATATGGCACACTGTTTGTACATGTCGTTTGTGTTAGGTATTACAATGTCACACACGATTTCCGTGCCAAACCGTGTGAGAAGACAACGTGGGTTAGACACGGTTGCCGTTACATAATTGTACATGATGTACTACCATGTCCATATAATTGAGTTACGGTGAGATACCGTGTAAACAGCCGCTCCGTGGATATCCGTCAAAAAAATAGCCGCTCTACATATAGAGATGGCGGCGGCGGCCTAGCCAGCGGCTATCGGAGAAGAGGTCAATCCTCGGTCGGTGGGTGGTGGCGGCGTCATAGGAGGTCAATCCTCGGTCCGCGGCGGGAAATGGGAGGAGGTCAATCCTCGGTCTGCTGTGGGAAATAGGAGGAGCTCAACCATCAGGTCGGCGGCAGCGTGATTCGAGCACATCCATCATGATCAATGGCAGGATAGTGGAGGTCGAACTTCAGGCGGCAGCCGCACTAAGCTTTGCTCCTCGACCCTGCTGTCTCGGCGTGCCGCCGCATCGCGCTTGTCTGTCTGCTGGGTGGAGGTCGCCGCGCGGCTAATTAAGTAAGGTATTATTTTCATGAGTTGCTTAATTAAGGTATTCAATTCTAAAGTGTAGTGTTGTACTAGTACTCTGCGTGTAAATTAGCTGGCCATTAATTTTTGTCATTGCACGTCTGGATAACAACATGGAGCGCCCTTAGTAATTATTAAAAAAACCTTGTGATTTATGCACACATCTCTGGGCAGCAGTTAATCTGTGTATTAATGTTGTTGTTTTGTTTTTAATTACCATTCGTCTGCTGCAGATGGAACGATCTCGATGGATGAAGAATCGGAAAACCGCAGATTTTATCAGTGGCGTGACAGAGTTCATGAATTTGGCTGAAAGTACAAAGAGGAGAATTGGTGATGCGGATTACATCATGTGTGCATGTACTGATTGTGCCAATACAGAGTCAAATGAAGTTGCAGATGTCCAGATGCACTTAGTCTCTAGGGGATTCATGGATGGATATACACGTTGGACCAGACATGGTGAAGAGGAGGTCATGGATGAAGATACCCAGCACAACGAGATGCCAAACCCCTATAAGTGTCACATGGATGTTGAATCTAACATCGGGGCAGAGGTGTCAAACTACCAATGGAACACCGGAAAGCCGAAACACCCACTGGAAAACCAAGACATCCACACAGATGACAACGATCTTGATATGCCAGATTTTGCTGCTATGATTGCAGATTTTGAGGGCCCGGAAAAGGATATGATTGGGTACAAGGATCTGCAAACCATTGATGCGGACTCCGAGAAAGAATTGTATCCAGGTTGCAAAAAGAAATATTCAAGGTTGAGTGCCACCCTGGCGCTTCTCAGATTTAAAGAAGCAAACGATCTATCAAAAAAGGGCTTCATAGAGATGTTAGGTCTTTTGAAAGAAATTCTTCCGGAAGATAATGTGCTCCCTAGAAGCACGAATGAAGCTGAAAGTGCAACTATCCCTAGGTTGTTTTGGTAATTCCTAACAACATATAGCTCATTGAGCTAATGCTAAGGACAAAGGATTGGCTCAAGCTCAAAGCTCAAGATTCTACATTTTCTATTTTAGTGAACCAAGATCACATTGAGTCTACAGGAAAAGCCAATACTATCAAGGAGGGATGAGGTGTTGCTTAATGAGGTTCTTTCTCAAAATGCTTAGTGATATGCTCCAAAACCCTCAACTACTTTCTCACATCCACATATGACCTAAACCAAAAGTCAAACTCGGCCCCACCGATTCTTTCTATGCGGCACCACCGAGTTTCAAATGTCATAGCCACTGCCACAAACCCTAGGCAAATCGGTCTCACCGATAGGGATCTTGGTCTCACCGAGATGGGGTTGTAATCTCTCTGTTTCCCTTTGTAACATTTCAGTCTCACCGAGATGAGCGATCAGTCCCACCAAGATTGCAACGTAAACTATATGTTTTCCCTTCATAACGTTTCAGTTTCACCGAAATGAGCGATCGGTCCCACCGAGTTTACCTGACCAACTCTCTGATTAGCTTATTACCAAAGTCGGTCTCACCGAGTTTGTGTAATCGGTCTCACCGAGATTACGTTATGCCCTAACCATAGTCATATCGGTCCTACCGAGTTGCATGTCGGTCCCACCAAAAACCCTAATGGTCACTAGCTTTGCTGAGTCGGTCCGACCGAGTTTAATCATTCGGTCCCATCGAGTTTGGAAAGTTATGTGTAACGGTTAGATTTTGTGTGGAGGCTATATATACCCCTCCACCTCCTCTTTATTCGTGGAGAGAGCCATCAGAACAAACCTACACTTCCAACCTATATTTTCTGAGAGAGAACCACCTACACTTGTGTTGAGACCAAGATATTCCATTCCTACCATATGAATCTTGATCTCTATCCTTCCCAAGTTGCTTTCCACTCAAATCTTCTTTACACCAAATCCATATCCTATGAGAGAGATTTGAGTGTTGGGGAGACTATCATTTGAAGCACAAGAGCAAGGAGTTCATCATCATCACACCATTTGTTACTTCTTGGAGAGTGGTGTCTCCTAGATTGGCTAGGTGTCACTTGGGAGCCTCCGACAAGATTGTGGAGTTGAACCAAGGAGTTTGTAAGGGCAAGGAGATCGCCTACTTCGTGAAGATCTACCGCTAGTGAGGCAAGTCCTTCATGGGCGATGGCCATGGTGAGATAGACAAGGTTGCTTCTTCGTGGACCCTTCGTGGGTGGAGCGCTCCGTGGACTTGCGCAACTGTTACCCTTCGTGGGTTGAAGTCTCCATCAACGTGGATGTACGATAGCACCACCTATCGGAACCACGCCAAAAACATCTATATCTCCAATTGCGTTTGAATCCTACAAACTCTTCCCTTTACATTCTTGCAAGTTACATCCTTTACTTTCCGCTGCTCATATACTCTATGCATGCTTTCTTGAATTGTGTTAAGATTTCTTGACTTGTCCAAAGTTGCTAAAATCTTCCAAGAACTAAAACTGGGAAAAGGCTAGATTTTTATTTGGTCAAGTAGTCTAATCACCCCCCCCCCCCTCTAGACATACTTTCGATCCTACAGAAGCAAAGAAAATTGATTGCCCATTGGAACTTGAAGTACAGAAGATACACGCTTGTGTGAATGATTGTATATTGTACCGTGGTGAGTACAAAGATTTTCGTGCATGTCCCACATGCAAGCATGCATGATACAAGCGCAGGAGAGCAAAGGACAAGTATAAATTGGACGACGAGATCAAGACAGGAATCTCGTTCAAGGTTGTTTGGTACTTGCCTTTAATTCCAAGGTTGAGGCGTTTGTTTGCAAACCCTAGAGTGGCAAAGAGGTTGCGGTGGCATCATGATGAGCGAATTGCGAATAGGTTTATGAGGCACCTAAAAGATGGGGCTCCGTGGGAATTAATCGACAACAAGTTTGAAATATTTGCCAAGGATCCTAGAAGTATAAGGCTCGGGGAGTGTACTGACGGGATGAATCCTTTTAGCGATATGAGCACCAACCACATCACATGGCCGGTGCTTCTGTGCATATATAACGTAGCTCCTTGGTTGTGTATGAAGAAAAAATACATTATGATGTCAATGATTATCCAAGGCCCGAAGCAACCTAGAAATGACATCGACATTTACTTTCAGCTACTGGTAGAAGAACTGCTGACAGTGTGGATAGATGCGCCTACTGGAAAATGTTATGATGCTTACAGAAAGGAGATTTTCGATCTACATGCGATGCTGGTGCACATCATTCAAGATATGTCGGCATTAGGCAACACATCAGGGCAGAAAACAAGGGGAGATATAGGGTGTGTCACATGCATGGATTGGACAGCTAGCAGAAGACTTCCCAACTCGTGCAAAACAGTGTATTCGCGTCATCGTAGGTTCTTATGGAAAAATCACCTATAGCGAAAGATGAAAGCTGAATTTGATGGTACGGCAGAGGCAGCTGAGGTCCATAGACCCTATGAAGGGGAGGTGATCCACAACATGGCTAAAAAAATTAATGTTGTGCTTGGCAAGAACCACCCTTTGACGGTGAAATTAACACCCAAGGATCAAGTGTTTAAGAAGAAATCGGTGTTCTGGAAATTACCTTACTGGGAGATTCTATGTGTACGTCACTGCATCGATGTCATGCACGTAGAGAAGAACATATGTGAAAGCATCCTTGGTACTCTGCTCAAGATTAAAGGTAAAAGAAAGGATGGTGACGGTTCACGGCTCGATATGCTTGCTGATCAATCACAACGCAAGAGTGAAGCAGAAGATGAGCACAAATTCATCAAAGCTCGCCAGAGTTACAATTTCAGTACAAAAGAAGCAACACAGTTCTTCACCTATTTGTTGTCTGTTAAGACACCCTCTTCCTACTACGCAAACATCAGAAGTCTCATGGATATGAGCTCAGGTAAAATGAATTTGGGACACATGAAGTCACATGATTGCCACGTAATGTTGACACAAATCCTCCCGGTGGCCATTGCTACCTCTTGAGCATGCGTTGGTTTTCCCCTGAGGAGGAAAGGGTGATGCAGCAAAGCAACGTAAGTATTTCCCTCAGTTTTTGAGAACCAAGGTATCAATATAGTAGGAGACCACGCGCGAGGCACCTCATACCTACACAAACAAATAAGAACCTCACAACCAACGCGATAAAGGGTTTATCCATCCCTTCACTAGCACTTGCAAGAGTGAGATCTGATAGAGATAATAATAATAAGATAAATATTTTTGGTATTTTTATGATATAAATTGAAAGTAAAGATTGCAAAATAAAATAGATTGGAAACTTGTATGATGGAAAATAGACCCGGGGGCCATAGGTTTCACTAGTGGCTTCTCTCAAGATAGCATAGTATTACGGTGGGTGAACAAATTATTGTCGAGCAATTAATAGAATTGAGCATAGTTATGAGAATATCTAGGTATGATCATGTATATAGGCATCACGTCCGTGACAAGTAGACCGACTCCTTCCTGCATCTACTACTATTACTCCATACATCGACCGCTACCCAACATGCATCTAGAGTATTAAGTTCATAAGAACGGAGTAACGCTTTAAGCAAGATGACATGATGTAGAGGGATAAACTCATGCAATATGATATAAACCCCATCTTTTTATCCTCGATGGCAACAATACAATACATGTTGTTTCCCCTATTGTCACTGGGATCGAGCACCGCAAGATTGAACCCAAAGCTAAGCACTTCTCCCATTGCGAGAAAGATCAATCTAGTAGGCCAAACCAAACTGATAATTCGAAGAGACTTGCAAAGAAAACCAATCATACATAAAAGAATTCACAGAAGATTCAAATATTGTTCATAGATAATCTTGATCATAAACCCACAATTCCTCAGATCTCGACAAACACACCGCAAAAGAAGATTACATCGAATAGATCTCCAAGAGAATCGAGGAGAACTTTGTATTGAGATCCAAAGAGAGAGAAGAAGCCATCTAGCTAATAACTATGGACCCGAAGGTCTGAGGTAAACTACTCACAGGTCATCGAAGAGGCTATGGTGTTGATGTAGAAGCCCTCCATGATCAATGCCCCCTCCGGCGGAGCGCCGGAAAAGGCCCCAAGATGGGATCTCACGGGTACAAAAGGTTGTGGCGGTGGAATTAGGTTTTCGTGGTGCTCTTCGATTTTTCAGGGTACGTAGGTATATATAGGAGGAAGAAGTAGGTCGGTGGAGCCATGAGGGGCCCACAAGGGTGGAGGGCGTGCCCAGGGGGTAGGCGAGCGCCCCTGCCTCGTGGCTTCCTCATTGGTTGCTTGAGGTCCACTCCAAGTCCTTTGGATCACGTTTGTTCCAAAAATCACGCTCCCGAAGGTTTCATTCCATTTCGACTCCATTTGATATTCTTTTTCTGCGAAACACTAAAATAGGCAAAAAACAACAATTTGGGTTGGGCCTCTGGTTAATAGGTTAGTCCCGAAAATAATATAAAAGTGTATAAATAAGCTCATTAAACATCCAAAACAGAATATATAATAGCATGGAACAATCAAAAATTATAGATACGTTGGAGACGTATCAAGCATCCCCAAGCTTAATTCCTGCTCGTCCTCGAGTAGGTAAATGATAAAAACAGAATTTTTGATGTGGAATGCTTCCTAACATATTTCTCAATGTAATTTTCTTTACTGTGGCATGAATGTTCAGATCTGAAAGATTCAAGATAAAAGTTTAATATTGACATAAAAATAATAATACTTCAAGCATACCAACTAAGCAATCATGTCTTCTCAAAATAACATGGCCAAAGATAGTTATCCCTACAAAATCATATAGTCTGGCTATGATCTATCTTCATCACACAAAATATTAAATCATGCACAACCCCAATGACAAGCCAAGCAATTGTTTCATACTTTTGATGTTCTCAAACTTTTTCAACTTTCACGCAATACATGAGCGTGAGCCATGGACATAGCACTATAGGTGGAATAGAATGGTGGTTGTGGAGAAGACAAAAAGGAGAAGATAGTCTCACATCAAGTAGGTGTATCAGCGGGCTATGGAGATGCCCATCAATAGATATCAATGTGAGTGAGTAGGGATTTCCATGCAACGGATGCACTAGGGCTATAAGTGTATGAAAGCTCAACAAAAGAAACTAAGTGGGTGTGCATCCAACTTGCTTGCTCACGAAGACCTAAGGCAATTTGAGGAAGCCCATCATTGGAATATACAAGCCAAGTTCTCTAATTTAAAATTCCCACTAGTTTATGAAAGTTACAACATAGGAGACTCTCTATCATGAAGATCGTGGTGCTACTTTGAAGCACAAGTGTGGAATAAGGATAGTAACATTGTCCCTTCTCTATTTTTCTCTCATTTTTTTATTTGGGCCTTCTTTTTTTTTTGGCCTCTTTTCTTTTCTTTTTTTTGTCCGGAGTCTCATCCCGACTTGTGGGGGAATCATAGTCTCCATCATCCTTTCCTCACTGGGACAATGCTCAAATAATGATGATCATCACACTTCTTTTTACATACAACTCAATACTTAGAAAAAATATGACTCCATGTGAATGCCTCCGGCAATGTACCAGGATATGCAATGAATCAAGAGTGACATGTATGAAAAATTATGAATGGTGGCTTTGCCACAAATGCGATGTCAACTACATGATCATGCATGGCAAAATGACAATGATGAAGCGTATCATAACAAATGGAACGGTGGAAAGTTGCATGGCAATATATCTCGGAATGGCTATGGAAATACCATAATAGGTAGGTATGGTGGCTGTTTTGAGGAAGGTATATGGTGGGTGTATGATACCGGTGAAAAGTCTGCGGTAATAGAGAGCCTAGCAAATGTGGAAGGGTGAAAGTGCGTATAATCCATGGACTCAACATTAGTCATAAAGAACTCACATACTTATTGCAAAATCTATTAGTTATCGAAACAAAGTACTACGCGCGTGCTCCTAGGGGGGTAGATTGGTAGGAAAAGACCATTGCTCGTCCCCTACCGCCACTCATAAGGAAGACAATCAATAAATAAATCATTCTCCGACTTCATCACATAACGGTTCACCATACGTGCATGCTACGGGAATCACAAACTTCAACACAAGTATTTCTCAAATTCACAACTACTCAACTAGCATGACTCTAATATCACCATCTCCATATCTCAAAACAATTATCAAGTATCAAACTTCTCATAGTATTCAATGCACTTATATGAAAGTTTTTATTATGCCTAAAAGAAATTACCATGCTATTCTAAAGGACTCTCAAAATAATATAAGTGAAGCATGAGAGATCAATTATTTCTATAAAATAAAACCACCACCGTGCTTTAAAAGGTATAAGTGAAGCAGTAGAGCAAAAACTATATAGCACAAAAGATATAAGTGAAGCACATAGAGTATTCTAATAAATTCCGATTCATGTGTGTCTCTCTCAAAAGGTGTGTATAGTAAGGATGATTGTGGTAAACTAAAAAGCAAAGACTCAAATCATACAAGACGCTCCAAGCAAAACACATATCATGTGGTGAATAAAAATATAGCTCCAAGTAAAGTTACCGATCAACGAAGACAAAAAAGGGGATGCCTTCCGGGGCATCCCCAAGCTTAGGCTTTTTGGTGTCCTTGGATTTTACCTTTGGGTGCCTTGGGCATCCCCAAGCTTAGGCTCTTGCCACTCCTTGTTCCATAATCCATCAAATCTTTACCCAAAACATGAAAATTTCACAACACAAAACTTAACAGAAAATCTCGTGAGCTGCATTAGCGAAAGAAAACAAAACACCACTTCAAGGTACTGTAATGAACTCATTATTTATTTATATTGGTGTTAAACCTACTGTATTCCAACTTTTCTAAGGTTTATAAACTCCATTACTAGCCATAGATTCATCAAAATAAGCAAACAACACTCGAAAAACAGAATCTGTCAAGAACAGAACAGTCTGTAGTAATATGTATCAAACGCATAGTTATGGAACCCCAAAAATTCTAAAATAAATTTCTGGACGAGTGTAATTTATCTATTAATCATCTGAAAAAATAATTAACTAAATATCACTCTCCAGTAAAAAGGTGTAGCTAATCTCGTGAGCGCTAAAGTTTCTGTTTTTTACAGCAAGATCAAAAAGACTTTCCCCAAGTCTTCCCAGCGGTTCTACTTGGCACAAACACTAATTAAACACAAAAAACACAAGAAAAATAGAGGCTAGATAAATTATTTATTAAATAACAGCAAGGAAAAATATTGGTTTGTCTCCCAACAAGCGCTTTTCTTTAAAACCTTATAGCTAGGCATAAGATTTCAATGATGCTCACATGAAAGATAAGAATTGAAGCACAAAGAGAGCATCATAAAACACGTCAAAAACACATCTAAGTCTAACATACTTCCTATGCATAGGCATCTTATAGGCAAACAAATTATCAAGGCAAGCAAAAACTAGCATATGCAAGGAAGCAGAAAGAAACAATAGCAATCTCAACATAACGAGAGGTAATTTAGTAACATGAAAATTTCTACAACCATATTTTCCTCTCTCATAATAATTACATGTAGGATCATAAGAAAATTCAACAATATAGCTATCACAAAACATATTCTTAACACGATCCACATGTATGCAAAGTTGACACTCTTCCGAAATATTGGGATTAACATTAGCTAAAGTCATGACCTCTCCAAACCCACTTTTATCAAAAACTTCATAAGATTGAATATTCTCCAAATATGTGGGATCTAAAGTCGACACTCTTCCAAACCCACTTTCAATATTATTTCAAACATTATTATCAATCTCATATTCATCATGGGGATTAAATAAATTTGTGGCTTAAATAAATTTTCAAGATCATAAGAAGAATCACCCCAATCATGATCATTGCAACAAATAGTAGTCATAGCAAAACTAGCATCCCGAAGCTTACGGTTTTGCATATTACAAGCAAAATTGACATTAATAGAATTTATACTATCATCATTTCAATCATGCTTTCTATTCAAAAATCCATCGTGAATCACTCCATAAAGTACTTCATCACAATTTTCAGATTCACGAATTTCAAGCAAAACTTCATAAAGATAATCTAGTGCACAAAACTCACTAGCAATTGGTTCATCATAATTGGATCTCTTAAAAATATTAGCAAGAGGATGAGGATCCATAGATCTTAGATTCTCCGTTTAGCAATAAATAAACAACTATTCGAACCAACGAGCAAATGAGCCAAGTAAGACATCAAAGCAAATGGAAAGACAAACAGAAGAAGGGCGAATAAAATAGCGAGGGTGAAGTGGGGGAGAGAAAAACGAGAGGCAAATGGCAAATAATGTAATGCGAAGGGTAAGAGTTGTGATGGGTACTTGGTATGTCTTGACTTGGCGTAGATATCCCCGGCAACGGCACCACAAATCCTTCTTGCTACCTCTTGAGCATGTGTTGGTTTTCCCTTGAAGAGGAAAGGGTGATGCAGCAAAGCAGCGTAAGTATTTCCCTTAGTTTTTGAGAACCAAGGTATTAATCCAGTAGGAGACTGTCGGTGTCAAAACCGGCGGATCTCGGGTAGGAGGTCCCAAACTGTGCGTCTAGGCGGATGGTAACAGGAGGCAGGGGACACGATGTTTTACCCAGGTTCGGGCCCTCTTGATGGAGGTAAAACCCTATGTCCTGCTTGATTAATATTGATGATATGGGTAGTACAAGAGTAGATCTACCACGAGATCAGAGAGGCTAAACCCTAGAAGGTAGCCTATGGTATGATTGTTGTTCATCCTACGGACTAAAACCCTCTGGTTTATATAGACATCGGAGAGGGCTAGGGTTACACAGAGTCGGTTACAATGGTAGGAGATCTACATATCCGTATCGCCAAGCTTGCCTTCCACGCCAAGGAAAGTCCCTTACGGACACGGGACGAAGTCTTCAATCTTGTATCTTCATTGTCCAGGAGTCCGGCCGAAGGTATAGTCCGGCTATCCGGACACCCCCTAATCCAGGACTCCCTCAGAGACCACGCACGAGTCACCTCATACCTACACAAACAAATAAGAACCTCGCAACCAACGCGAGAAAGGGGTTGTCAATCCCTTCACGACCACTTAAAAGAGTGTGATCTGATAGAGATAATAATAATAAGATAAATATTTTTGGTATTTTTATGATATAAATTGAAAGTAAAGATTGGAAAATAAAATAGATTGGAAACTTGTATGATGGAAAATAGACCCGGGGGCCATAGGTTTCACTAGTGGCTTCTCTCAAGATAGCATAAGTATTACGGTGGGTGAACAAATTACTGTCGAGAAATTGATAGAATTGAGCATAGTTATGAGAATATCTAGGTATGATCATGTATATAGGCATCACGTCCGTGACAACTAGACAGAATCCTGCCTGCATCTACTACTATTACTCCACACATCGACCGCTATCCAGCATGCATCTAGACTATTAAGTTCATAAGAACGGAGTAACGCTTTAAGCAAGATAACATGATGTTGAGGGATAAACTCATGCAATATGATATAAACCCCATCATTTTATCCTCGATGGCAACAATACAATACATGTCGTTTCCCCTACTGCCATTGGGATCGAGCACCGCAAGATTGAACCCAAAGCTAAGCACTTCTCCCATTGCGAGAAAGATCAATCTAGTAGGCCAAACCAAACTAATAATTCGAAGAGACTTGCAAAGATAACCAATCATACATAAAAGAATTCACAGAAGATTCAAATATTGTTCATAGATAATCTTGATCATAAACCCACAATTCCTCAGATCTCGACAAACACACCGCAAAAGAAGATTACATCGAATAGATCTCCAAGAGAATCGAGGAGAACTTTGTATTGAGATCCAAAGAGAGAGAAGAAGACATCTAGCTAATAACTATGGACCCGAAGGTCTGAGGTAAACTACTCACAGGTCATCGAAGAGGCTATGGTGTTGATGTAGAAGCCCTCCATGATCAATGCCCCCTCCGGCGGAGCGCCGGAAAAGGCCCCAAGATGGGATATCATGGGTACAGAAGGTTGCGGCGGTGGAATTAGGTTTTCGTGGTGCTCTCCGATGTTTTCAGGGTACGTAGGTATATATAGGAGGAAGAAGTAGGTCGGTGGAGCCACGAGGGGTCCATGAGGGTGGAGGGCGTGCCCAGGGTCCTCTGGATCACGTTTGTTCCAAATATCATGCTCCTGAAGGTTTCATTCCATTTGGACTCCGTTTGATATTCTTTTTCCGCGAAACACTGAAATAGGCAAAAAAAACAGCAATTTGGGCTGGACCTCCGGTTAATAGGTTAGTCCCAAAAATAATATAAAAGTGTATAAATAAGCCCATTAAACATCCAAACCAGAATATATAATAGCATGGAACAATCAAAAATTATAGATACGTTGGAGACGTATGAGCCATCAGGAATCTGATGGACAAAGATATAAGAAACACACTCATTGACCTATGTGATTTCTTCAACCAACTATGGCAGAAAGTTGTAAATCTTGAAGAGTTGGATTATATGCAAGATGATATTGCAAGAATATTGTCCAACCTAGAGATGTTTTTCCCACCGTCATTCTTTGATGTCATGGTCCACCTCACTTTGCACCTTGTCGATAAGATAAACTATTGTGGTCCTGTGTTTCTTCCCAACAAGTATCTGAAAGGATCGAGAAGAGGTGTCTAGAGGGGGGGTGATTAGACACTAAGTGCTAAAAGTTGCAGTTTTTAATTTCTTTAAGTTGAAGTGGAGTTTTGGCACAAGTTTAACAATCACAATACATATCAAGCAAGCATGCAAAGAGTATATGAGCAGCGGAAAGTAAAACATGCAACTTATAAGAATGTAAAGAGATGGGATTGGAGTGTGCAAACGCAATTTGGAGACACGGAGATTTTTGAGACGTGGTTCCGATAGGTGGTTCTATCGTACATCCACGTTGATGGAGACTTCAACCCACAAAGGGTAACGGCTGCGCGAGTCCACAGAGGGCTCCACGCACGAAGGGTCCTCGAAGAAGCAACCTCGTCTATCCCACCATGGTCGTCGCCCACGAAGGACTTGCCTCACTAGTGGTAGATCTTCACGAAGTAGGCGATCTCCTTGCCCTTACAAACTCCTTGGTTCAACTCCACAATCTTTTCGGAGGCTCCCAAGTGACACCTAGCCAATCTAGGAGACACCACTCTCCAAGAAGTAACAAATGTTGTGTTGATGATGAACTCCTTGCTCTTGTGCTTCAAATGATAGTCTCCCCAACACTCAACTCTCTCTCACGGGATATGGATTTGGTGGAAAGAGGATTTGAGTGGAAAGCAACTTGGGGAAGGCTAGAGATCAAGATTCATATGGTAAGAATGGAATATCTTGGCCTCAACACAAGTGTAGGTGGTGCTCTCTCAGAAAAAGTAGGTTGGAAGTGTAGGTTTGTTCTGATGTCTCTCTTCACGAATGAAGAGGTGGTGGAGGGGTATATATATACTCCACACAAAATCTAACCGTTACACACAACTTGCCAATCTCGGTGGGACCGAAGTGATAAACTCGGTCGGACCGATTCAGCAAATCTAGTGACTGTTAGGGTTTTCGGTGGGACCGACTGAATCAACTCGGTGGGACCGATGTGCTAGGGTTAGGGTAAATCCAAAACTCGGTTTGACCGATTACTCAAACTCGGTGGGACCGTTTTGGGTAACAAGCGAAACAGAGAGTTGGCCAAGCAAACTAGGTGGGGCCGATTGCATATCTCGGTGGGACCGAAAATATTCCAATGGGTAACAGAGAGTTTGTGAGCCCATCTTGGTGAGACCGAGATCCCATCGGTGAGTCCGAACTGATTAGGGTTTCTGGCAGTGGCTATGTCAACTGAACTCGGTGGCTCCGGATAGAAAGAATCGGTGGGGCCGAGTTGGATATTTGGTGTTGGACATATTTGTAAGTGAGAAAGTGGTTGAGAGCTTTGGAGCATATCACTAAGCACTTTGAGCAAGCAAGCCATTAAGCAACACATCATCCCTTCTTAATAGTATTGGCTTTTCCTATAGACTCAATGTGATCTTGGATCACTAAAATAGAAAATGTAGAGTCTTGAGCTTGGAGCTTGAACCAATCCTTTGTCCTTGGCATTTTGAAGGGGTTCCACATCCTCTAGTCCATGCCACTTCATTGTTGAACTTATCTGAAACATACTAGGTAAAAGTGTTAGTCCAACAAGGGATACGTTGACATTAATTACCAAAACCACCTGAGCACTTGTGCTTTCAATATCCCCCTTTTTGGTAATTGATGGCAACATACATCAAAGCTTTAGATAAAGATATAGAGAGTAGTAAGTAAAGGTTTGGAAAGACATGTAACATGCATAGGCTCCCCCTACATGTGTGCAATCATGTGAATATGGAATATAGGAGCATGTGAATGCATAAACATGACAGAGTAAGCAATATGTTACATGTATCTTGGCTATATGCATCAGAGCAAATGATGTGAATATGAGAAGTGTACCTTCATGCTCATGAGTCCTTCTTGCAAACAGTATGTACATCAGCAAGAATTTCTCATACGCATGATTGTGATGCATATACTTACCTTGTGGTCTTGAGTTGGCTTAGGATGGAATGAACCTGCGTAAACAAGGTTAGATAACACAGTTACACCTACTGGCCAGAGCAAACAAAAGAAACCACAAGAGTACCAAGACTGGGATGACATGTAGAGTGAGTACTATGTACAACAAGTACCACATTGGATATAGACATGTCCCCAAAGGTAAAGATGTGCAATAAATTCAAGGATTTCCTTCCCTTGGATGTCTTGCTCCCCCTGAATCTAGCATGGGATACTGGAGAAGATAGGGAACAGAAAATCAAACGAGCAAATATGAACATGTCTTTACCCTCTTGAAGGCATGTGACTTCTCTCCTCTTGAACACCAAGCATCTGGGGTCCTTGATGATTACTCTTTATTCCCTTGAGTATTCTCTCCCCCTATAGATATGATTAAGCTTTGATGTGATTTCTCTCTCCCCCTTTGACATCAATTTCCAAGAAGGATTCTTCTGGATTTTTGTCATGATGGGTTTGGTCCTTGATTTACAGAACAAAGCAGCAAGTTGAATGGGATGCTGGTCGAGGACAAGATTCATTAAGTGGAGCTGGATCAAAAAGAATGCAGAAACAAGTGGCAAGATGTCTTTCCTGTAGTGAAATCGGTGACATCGAGTTGTATGGTTCGGTTGTACCGAGAGGATTCGGTTGGACAGAAAGCATCAGATCGGTGAGACCGAGTTCATCGCAGAGAAAACACTTGTCACCTCAGCTCACTAGACAAGTAAGATCTCACAAGGATTTGCAAGGAATGAACTGAAAGATTGGCAATGAATTTGATGCAAGGAATGCAGAACATAAAAAGATAAAAAAGAAGAAACTAAAAAGAAGTCTAGATGAAGTTGGAAACAAATATGCATGAGATAAATGCAAGAGCACAAAAAGAACACAAGAGAACTTCATCTAGAATTGGTTGGCGACAAAGTCACCTATGTTAGAGTATATTGACTTAGGAGTCAAGTGAGATCACTTGATCATAGGTCATACTCATCGTTTATGCTCAAAATGGGGTTACCATTTTTTATTTAAGCTTTTTGATGTAGTCACATCTTGTCGAGTTGCTTTGACTCATGACTTGGAGTAAAGCTTCTCTAAGGTGGAATAACATACCTTGGGTGGTGACGTTGATCATGATCATGTAGTTGAACTTGTGTCGGTTGCTCAAGGTTGATGTAGCTCATCAAGAGTTGGGAGCACCACTTGGAGTTTGAGTTCATCTACCCACATGGGTTAGTTCTTGCAAGGAAGAGCACTTGTATATCCAAGATGAAAATCATGAAACTCAACATAAAATTTGTCAAAGGATATGTTTGAATGGTTGCGTGCTTCCTTGTCTTCATCCATTGTGTAGAGACTTGGTGATATAGAAATTGTTCAAGATGTGAGTGAGTTGCAATCTCATAGATTTAGATTCATCCAAGTACCTACATGGGTTAGATAACATGCAAGGTGCAAATATATCCAAGACATGAGATAGTCAACATAAGAGAAATATCAAGGATTAGTCATAGGCTCACGCCTTGCATGTACCAAATGGAGTTCCTACTCCAAGTTTGAAGCATCAATGATGTTCAATTCACCTCTTAACCTGCAAAACACTTTCTCATCAAGTGGTTTCGTGAATATGTCAGCTAACTGCTTTTTGGTGCGAACATGCTTAAGATTAATGTCCCCTTTGGCAACATGATCTCGAATGAAATGATGACGAACTTCAATATGCTTAGTTCGAGAATGTTGCATGGGATTGTGAGCAATCTTAATATCAGTTTCATTGTCACAAAGTAATGCAACATGTTTCACATATATCCCATAATCTTTAAGAGTTTGGGTCATCCAAAGTAATTGAGCACAACATGATCCAGCGGCAATGTATTCTGCTTCGGCGGTGGATAAGGATACCGAGTTTTGTTTCTTGGAAGACCAAGACACAAGAGATCTACCAAGAAATTGACAAGTACCCGAAGTGGATTTCCTATCAACCTTGTCACCGGCATAGTCCGAGTCGGAGTAGCCAACAAGATCAAAGGAGGCCCTCTTTGGATACCAAATGCCAAAATTTGGTGTATGGATTAAGTATCTCACTATCCTTTTCACGGCCTTAAGATGACATTCTTTAGGAGCGGCTTGATATCGTTCACACATGCACACACTTAGCATAATATCGGGACGTGAAGCACATAGATATAATAATGAACCAATCATAGAGCGATAAACCTTTTGATCAACCGGTTCACCATCTTTGGTTAAATCAAGATGTCCACTAGTAGGCATGGGTGTAGTCATACCTTTGCATTCTTGCATATTGAACTTCTTGAATAAGTCCTTGGTGTACTTCATTTGAGAGACAAAGGTACCTTCCTTAGTTTGCTTGATTTGCAAGTCAAGAAAGAATTTGAGTTCACTCATCATTGACATATCAAACTTCTCAGACATTAGCTTTCCAAACTTTTCACTAAAATGAGGGTTAGTTGATCCAAATATAATATTATCGACATAAATTTGGCACACAAATAGTTCTCCATTAACCCTTTTAGCAAAAAGAGTAGAATCTATTTTTCCAATTTCAAAGCCTTTTTCAATAAGAAACTTGGTCAAGCATTTATACCATGCTCTAGGAGCTTGTTTAAGACCATAAAGAGCTTTGTGAAGTTTGTAAACATGATTAGGTTTCTTAGGATTGAAAAATCTGGGAGGTTGCTTAACATAAACTTCCTCCTCTATTTCACCATTCAGAAAAGCACTTTTAATGTCCATTTGGTACAAGGTGATATCATGATGATTAGCATAGGCAAGTAAGATGCGAATGGACTCAAGTCTAGCAACGAGGGCATATGTCTCACCATAGTCCATACCTTCGACTTGAGTGTAGCCTTGGGAGACGAGACGTGCTTTGTTGCGAACTACTCGTCCATCTTCATCTTGCTTGTTACGAAACACCCATTTGGTACCGATGATGTTGTGGTTGTTGTCGGGCTTCTCAACTAATGTCGAAACTTGATTTCCCTCAAAGTTGTGTAGCTCTTCATGCATGGCATTTATCCAATCCGGATCTTCCAAAGCTTCTTCAACCTTCATAGGTTCAATGCTAGAGATGAATGAATAGTGTTCACAAAAGTTAGCTAAACGAGTTTTTGAGCGAGTGATTCTCCCGGTTTGGATATCATTGTAGATTTGCTCGACGGGATGGTCTTTAGCAATTCTTGCTCGAAATCGTGAAATCTTTTGTTTGGATCTTGGTTGAACATCTTCTTCATCTTGTTCTTCTTCTTGGCCTTCTTCGTTGTTGACGTTATAGTTCTCTTGTTGTGGTGGAGAAGGAGGTTGTTGGCGTTCATCTTGGTGCACTTCCTCATTTTCTTCATCTTGGTGTGTCCCACTTGTGGATGCTTCTGTATCAACTCTTGGTTCACCTTGTCGTGAGGTAGAAGCTTCCGCTTGGATGGACGAGGTACTTTCCTTCACCTCCGTTGGACGAATCTTGCCAATAGACAAGTCTTGGATTGCTTCCGAAGGGTCTTTCTCTCCTACATCAATTGGCAATTTCTCTACTTGCGAGCCGTTAGATTCATCAAACTTCACATCTACCGTCTCTTCAACCTTTCCGGTGAAATTATTATAGACACGGTATGTGTGAGAGTTTGAGACATAACCAAGTAGGAAACCTTCATGAGACTTAGGAGCAAATTTAGAACGATCATGCTTATCAAGAATGTAGCACTTTGAGCAGAATACTCGAAAGTATCCAAATTGTGGTTTGTTACCGGTCAGGAGCTCGTATGCCGTCTAGCCGAGTAGCTTGTGAATATACAAGCGATTTGTTGCATGACAAGCTGTCTCAACCGCTTCCGTCCAAAAGTGCTTTGGCGTCTTGTACTCGTCAATCATCGTTCTCGCCATTTTGATATCCGGTTCTTCCTCTCAACAACTCCATTCTGTTGAGGTGTGTACGTAGCCGAGAACTCATGTGAAATCCCTTCTTCGTCAAGAAAGGTGTCCACATTTGCGTTCTTGAACTCCGTTCTGTTGTCGTTGCGAACCTTCTTGATTTTCACTTCAAATTGATTTTGGGCCTTCCTAGCGAAGTTTTTGAAGATCTTTTGGACCTGCGATTTATCATCGAGAAAGAACACCCACATAAATCTTGAAAAATCATCAACTATAACTAGACCAAAAGAATTTCCACCGAGACTTTTGTAAGCGTTAGGACCAAAAGATCCATGTGAAGTAGCTCAAGTGGCCTCCTTGTGGTCATGATGTTCTTCACGGGATGCCTTCCTCCAACCTGTTTACCTGCTTGACAAGCGCTGCAAAGTCTATCCTTATCAAATATGACATCGTTAATGCTAAGGATATGATTTCCTTTAATAAGCTTGTCAAGGTTTCGCATACCAACATGACCTAATCGTCTATGCCATAACCAACCTTTAGAAGATTTAGCAATTAAGCAAGTTATAGGTTGAGCCTTTTTAGTGAAATCAACAATGTAAAGATCACCTCTACGTATACCGGTAAAGGCCATTTTATGATTGTCTCTTTGAAACACTTGGCAATCTACTTCAGTAAATAGGACATTGAAACTGAAATCAGCAAGTCTAGATACTGAAAGTAAATTGTACCCAAGAGATTCCACGAGCATGACATTTTGTATGGAGCTATCATGTGAGATGGCCACGTTACCTAGGCCAACCACCTTACCCTTTGAGTTATCACCAAAGGTGACATACTTTCGAGGGCCGTCGTTTTCAGCAAGCTCACGGAACATATCTTTATCCCGGTCATATGATCAGTACATCCACTATCAAGAACCCATTCCTTTCCTCCAGCCATGTAGCCGCGAAGGTTTGCCATAAGACCAAAGTGCCTCATTGCATCATTAAGATCATAGTCACTGTCATCATCATCCTCATCATAGTATCCATGTTCAACATCATCGTGTGATTGATCAATTCCTAGAGAGGGTAATTCATTAGATAAATGATAATTTCTATGGTTATCTTTATGAATTCTAATAGCTTTGGAAATGATATTGCTAATGATTCCAACATCTCCTTTGTCACTCGTAAGATTAATAAGCTCAAATAAGCAGTCACCAAATTTGGGATCATTGGAACTCATCTTAATCAAGGCAATAGACTTATGGAGAATTTCATCTAGATTTTTCAAGGAATAATTTGGAAAGCGTTCCTCAAGAAATCTCCATATAGTGTAGGCACAATCAAGAGTAGGCAGACATTCAATCAAGTTTCTAGGCAAGCCTCTAGTGATAAGATTAACAGTTCTAAGGTTGCGGATCATGTCAATAGAATCATCAAGGGTAGGATGCAAAGGATCAACATGAGGTGCATAAGCGCTAGCAATGTACTTGTACAAATGATATTCATTGAAAATCTCAAGCATTTCATTTTTCCACTAATGAAAATACTCTCCATCAAGTATAGGTACACTATGTCTAAGACTCCTCAAAGTAGACGCATCCATCTTCCTCCAATGGTGTTTAAACCAGAGCAATGGAGACCAAAGCTCTGATACCAATTGAAAGGATCGAGAAGAGGTGTCTAGAGGGGGGTGATTAGACACTAAGTGCTAAAAGTTGCAGTTTTTAATTTCTTTAAGTTGAAGTGGAGTTTTGGCACAAGTTTAACAATCACAATACATATCAAGCAAGCATGCAAAGAGTATATGAGCAGCGGAAAGTAAAGCATGCAACTTGCAAGAATGTAAAGAGATGGGATTGGGGTGTGCAAACGCAATTTGGAGACACTGAGATTTTTGAGACGTGGTTCCGATAGGTGGTGCTATCGTACATCCACGTTGATGGAGACTTCAACCCACAAAGGGTAACGGCTGCACGAGTCCACGGAGGGCTCCACCCACGAAGGGTCCATGAAGAAGCAACCTTGTCTATCCCACCATGGTCGTCGCCCACGAAGGACTTGCCTCACTAGCGGTAGATCTTCACGAAGTAGGTGATCTCCGTGCCCTTACAAACTCCTTGGTTCAACTCCACAATCTTGTTGGAGGCTCCCAAGTGACACCTAGCCAATCTAGGAGACACCACTCTCCAAGAAGTAACAAATGGTGTCTTGATGATGAACTCCTTGCTCTTGTGCTTCAAATGATAGTCTCCCCAACACTCAACTCTCTCTCACAGGATATGGATTTGGTGGAAAGAGGATTTGAGTGGAAAGCAACTTGGGGAAGGCTAGAGATCAAGATTCATATGGTAAGAATGGAATATCTTGGCCTCAACACAAGTGTAGGTGGTGCTCTCTCAGACAAAGTAGGTTGGAAGTGTAGGTTTGTTCTGATGTCTCTCTTCACGAATGAAGAGGTGGTGGAGGGGTATATATAGCCGCCACACAAAATCTAACCGTTACACACAACTTGCCAATCTCGGTGTGACCGAACTGATAAACTCGGTCGGACCGATTCAGCAAATCTAATGACCGTTAGGGTTTTATAGTGACCGATGTGCTAGGGTTAGGGTAAATCCAAAACTCGATTTGACCGATTACTCAAACTGGGTGGGGCCGATTTGGGTAATAAGCAAAACAGAGAGTTGGCCAAGCAAACTCGGTGGGGCCGATTGCATATCTCGGTGGGACCTAAAATATTGCAATGGGTAACAGAGAGTTTGCGAGCCCATCTTGGTGAGACCGAGATCCCATCGGTGAGACCGAACTGAGTAGGGTTTCTGGCAGTGGCTATGTCAACTGAACTCCGTGGCTCCGAATAGAAAGAATCGGTGGGGCCGAGTTGGATATTTGGTGTTGGACATATTTGGAAGTGAGAAAGTGGTTGAGAGCTTTGGAGCATATCACTAAGCACTTTGAGCAAGCAAGCCATTAAGCAATACTTCATCCCTTCTTAATAGTATTGGCTTTTCCTATAGACTCAATGTGATCTTGGATCACTAAAATAGAAAATGTAGAGTCTTGAGCTTGGATCTTGAGCCAATCCTTTGTCCTTAGCATTTTGAAGGGGTTCCACATCCTCTAGTCCATGCCACTTCATTGTTGAACTTATCTGGAACATACTAGGTAAAAGTGTTAGTCCAACAAGAGATATGTTGACATTAATTTCCAAAACCACCTAGGGAGCACTTGTGCTTTCAGTATCCCTTCGAGCGGTTCATGGGAATACTGAAGTGCTTTTGTCGGAACTGAAACCATCCAGAGGCAAGCATCCTACAAGGTTATACCGCGGAGGAGGTGGTTGAGTTTTGCACCGAATACATGAAACAAAGACCTATAGGTTTTCCCCTCTCTCGCCACAAGGGAAAGCTGAAAGGTAAGTCGGTCCTTGCTGGCACACAAATGGCTGCACCCGAAGAATTGGCAGAGAAAGCCCATTTGATGGTACTGCTTAACATCCCAGTTATCATCGCTTATGCCGAAGAATACTTGGCGGAGATATGCCAAAGCTTCTTACCAATGGTGCCTTCATCAGAAGTGGAGATGAAGGAGCACACTAAGAAGTACGACGAATGGCTGGAGAATCGTTTGGCACAAGGATCCATCGATGGCATTGCTACGTTGTTGGCACAAAAGCCATCACCTACGGTGTTGACGTACCAAGCATATGACATAAATGCATACACGTTCTACACTAAGGAACGTGATAAGAATACCTTGTATCGGAACTGCTCTTTTCGAATAGAATGCATGACTGTAAATGAAGATGATAAAAGGGTATACTATGGAACAATCAAAGAGATTTGGGAGCTTGACTATGTGAAAGTTAAGGTGGCATTAGTCAGGTGCGCATGGATCCCTCTTGGTCAGGTAAGGATTGATGAGTATAGGAAGACCTGTGTTAACAGGACAACGATGGCATATCACGCGGACCCATTCATTCTTGCCAGCGATGCTACCCAGATTTTCTTTGTGGAAGACCCCTTGCATAAGAACGGCCATTTAGCGATGCATGGGAAGAGAAGGGTATTGGGTGTCGACGATGTTGCCGATGAGGATGAGTATGATGAATTTGATGAGTTGACAACCAAGGAATCACGCACCCGTGCAACAGCGCAGCGTAAAATCATCAAAACCCCAAGTTCATTCGGGGTCAACTTAATGATCCCAGTTCCCCCGTGTACATGGGAATTAAGCCGTGAGACTAGTCTTTATGCCTACCCTACAACTTAGGTCGTTCAATTTAGAACTATCGCATGTACTGAATTTGTGAGTTATGCCCGGTTTTCTGTTGATGTAAGAACCATTAATGTGTTGACCTTGATATGTCATCAGCTCAGGCAATGAATATGAACCATTTTTTGTTATTATTATTATATCATAGAGGTAGCACACTCAATTGATCTCACTACAGTATGTGTGAACAAATATATGCAATCTGGTTTGCGAATAGCACACGGTTCGTTGATGAAAGCCGTGTGCCAACCAAACCCTGCCACCCCGCCCACGATCTGAGTCGTGCTTTCTGATTGGCCAGAACCCAAACCCCACGGATTGTACGTCTGCACCGTTGGATGCTCGTAGATCGAACGGCGATCCTCATCCCTTTCGACAACACATGCAGTTACGGTTGTAATTTTATTTTTATGCACAAAATGCATGTTAATCTCAAAAAATGTCTTAAATATAGCTAACGATACCTCAAATGCGCTAGAAAATCAAACATGTGGTATATTGGTGATTGCGTACCATGGGGTAATTTTTATGGGGCCAAACGATGAAGTCACCGGCCACGGGAGTTTGAATTGACATGTCTCCTTTTGGGAAACCATGATCCTTCATGTGAGATGCTCTGGTTTGGAAGGAGCGGTCATGAAAACTTCTGCCAAACTTTACCAAATTTTTTCCACGGGGTCGTGAGAGCACGCCACAGGCACACATCGATTTTGATGATGTCCGAACTCCATCTGAATTTCTTGTAATTAAAATACCAACTAGGCCTACGCCATACGGATGAAAACTCACAAAGTGACGCACAAATGATCTATACAACTTTGCTAGGCTGATAGTAAGGGGGTATCATAGCTAGTATCATGCATGCCAACTAGGAAATTTTGATGAGATGTCATAGAATTAATTAAATGAAGAAAGGGAGGGTTAAGTATCATGTATCATGAAACCGTATCATAATAAAAGCTATGCTACTGTGTGTCATGCATGACAATATAAATAAAGTACTACATATGATACTAGCTACCCTATGATACTATGCATTAGAGCAAGTACACAATAGAGTGACATAATTAAGACTAACCACAATGGGTAGTAACATAGAATGTTACTAGTGTATGTTACTACATCTATAGTGGGGAGTAACATATGTGTAGTAACATGCAACACTTCATTTATTAGGCTATAGACTCATCTTGCCTTCAGATGTGTGATGTTACTCTACTAGTAAGACTAGCCACAATGGGTAGTAACATAGACTAGTAACATGCCCATGTTACTAGTCTATGTTACTACCTCTATAGTGGGGAGTAACATATGTGTGTGGTAACATGCAACACTTCATTTATTAGGCTATAGACACATCTTGCCTTGATATATATGTGTGATGTTACTCATACTAGTAGTAATTAGCTATGTTACCACTTTCATCTCTTTCTTCATTTATTGCATGCCACATCATCTATTTAACCTAGATATGTGTGATGTTACTACCTATATATGTTACTCCCACTGTAGGTAGTCTTAGACTACCCACAGTGGGGCATCTCCAACAGTTTGTATGTTAGCTTGTTGGTAAAATATGACATGTCATCAACCAACACCTTAACATACAACAAATCCAATGGATAGTATCTAGTTTGCCCAGTAGGATGTGAGATAATAAATAAGATGCTCTCTCATTCTACATTGGAGCTTGTGCAAGGGGTGTTGGTTCATGTACATACAACCTTGCTATCTTCCCTCATTTATTGTATGACACATCATCAAAGATCCTATGTGGCAAAGTCTACCAACAACTATCTTACAACCATTGGAGATGCCCTAACATATATAGGTACTAACATCACACATATTTAGGTTAAATAGATGATGTGGCAAGCAGTAAATGAAGAAATGGAGGAAAGTGGTAACAGAGCTAGTTACTAGTAGTATGAGTAACATCACACACATATCAAGGCAACATGAGTCTATAGCCTAATAAATGAAGTGTTGCATGTTACCACACATATGTTACTCCCCACTATAGAGGTAGTAACATAGACTAGTAACATGTGCATGTTACTAGTCTATGTTACTACTCATTGTGGCCAGTCTAACTAGCTATGTTACCACTTTCCTCTCTTTCTTCATTTATTGCTTGCCACATCATCTATTTTATCTAGATACGTTTGATGTTACTACCTATGTTACTCCCACTATGGGTAGTCTAAGCAGGCTATAAGGAATAGAATAATATATATGTGCTTATTAGTTGGAGGAAAGAGAAGAGAAGCGGCTCTTGGTTAGTAGAGCCAGCTGCAACATGAGACCCAAGACACTTTGTGAGGATGTAAGGTGGGCCAACTATTGATAAACTAGTACGTATATAAAACTTATTATTGTACATGCCCTCTAAGAGGTTGGATGTATATGACATGGCAACTTCTTATAGCCGACCCTTGGATGTATTATTAACCATGCTCTTAGTGAGGTAGCTAGTATATCATAGACGACTAGCTAGCTAGTATCAGATCACTAGCCACGGTGGGAGTAACTTCGGCAGTAACATCGACTCCAACTCAGCAAACTTGCTTATGTGGCAATAAGTTAATGAGGAGAGAGATAGTTTCAATAACTTAGCTAGTTACTGTAACATCACATGTCCCAATGCAATATGAGTCTATAAGCTAATAAATGAAGCTTTGCATGACACTACACTTATGTTACTACCCACTATGAAGGTAGTAACATATATAGTCTAGGGATATGTGTATGTTATTACTGTACTCTCCATTGTGGCTATTCTCATACTACCTCCTTTCCAGTTTAACTATGTGCCACATCATCCAAAAAGTCTAGTTGGCATGCATCGTACCGCTTGATACTCCCATATTACGACCAACCTTATTAGGGTGGCCATAGTGGGGGTATCATAGCCAGTATATCATGCACTCGGGAATATAAAATATGATGATGTGGAAAAGAAGCAGTAACATATGTAGATACCGTAACATATATATGTATATATATAATAAATGTTATACTACTTTATGTCATGCATGGCCATAAATACGGCCATCTATGATACATACCCCCTCCGTAAACTAATATTAGAGCGTTTAGGTCACTATTTTAGTAATCTAAACGCTCTTATATATATTATTTTACAGAGGGAGCTAGTACTACTCTATGATACTATATATGCACTATGAAGGTACGTACGTACTCTATGATACTATATACTATTAGTTTACAGAGGGAACTAGTATATGACACTCTCCACCATACTCGTGATTTCTTATCGTGGAAAAATATTGGAGGCGAAATGATGAACTCATGTTTTCATTCGAACAAAAATATGATGTTAGGTAATGTAAATGTTTTCAAAGAGCACATGCTTCACTCACGAAAGCCGCATGTCCACTAAACCATGGCCAATGCAACCCCCCTCTGCCACGCAGGTGATCTGAGTCGTGCTTTCTGATTGGCCAGAACCCAAACCCCACGAATCGTACGTCTGCACCGTTGGATTCTCCTTGATCGAACGGTGATCCTCATCCCTTTTGACGACACATGTACATGTTTTCAAATAGCCCCTCCCAAAAAAATGTTTTCAAATAGCACACGGTTCACACACGAAACCCGTGTGCCTACCAAACCATGGCCGATGCCCCCCTCGCTGCACACGCGATCTGAGTCGTGCGTTCTGATTGGCCAAAACACAAACCCCGCGGATCGTACGTCTGCACTGTTGGATGCTCCCAGATCAAATGGCAATCCTCATATCTTTCGACGGGAAATGCAATCCGGCTAGGAATTGATTTATATGCCAACATGCACGGTAAATGCCAAAAAATGTCTTACATATAGCACACGAGGCCTGAAATGCGCCAGCAAATCAAACCCGTGGTAAAATTGTGATTGGTTTACATGGGAAAAATTTAGAGGCGAAATGATGAAATCACGTCTTCATTACAAACAAAATTATTCTGTTTGTGCACACGAGCGCTTAGAGGCAACCGTTTGCATAGGCCTTTCCACGCGCGCGGCGACCGGGGATATTTTTCACCCTTTTCACATAGGCCGCCAACACCCGGAGCCCCAACACCCCCCCACCGTCCGCCCACGTTTCACTCAACTAGTCCACCCAATCTCCTTCGCCAGCTCCCCCCTCCCACCAGATCCACAGCAGAACCCTCTCCGGCGCTGCCGTGCTCACCCCGACCGTGTGCCCGCTCTTCGGCGTCAAGCATACCTCCATTGTCGTTCCCAACACGCGACGGCCCGTGCCTCTCCGTCTTCGTTTGCTCGCCAGCCACCCTCGAGCATATCGATGCAGTAACCCTCGCCTCTCCTGTGGTCCGGCTGGGTTTGCATTAAGAAGCATGTTAGTTACTACTCTCCATCGCAGTGAGGCATATTTCCTCGCAATCCCTCTTCCAATTTCGTTCTGTATGTCCCAAATTAGCTATAAAATAATGAAGAGCATATATATGTTCATTATCTACCTTCCTTACTACATATAAGTTGTATTTGTTCCAATAAGTTACTACCTATTTATAGATCACGGGCGCCCGAGTCACACAAACTTAACAAATTAGCCGTACATATTCTAAATTATTGCATGGCATGTTTAGAAAGCTTGATACCAAGTTGTTAGTTTTATTCTTATCCTCCTTTCCTGAGTTTCGCAGGTGTTCTCTGTAGATGCTGAGTAGCACCGACAGCACTCATTCAGGCCATGTATCTTTATCTGATTCGGACAACCCAGGTTTTCAGCAGATTGTGAGGGATCAAGTAGTCTTGAGCGGGATAGAGCTGCAGCAATTACGCTTCCGGTTAGGACATGGAGGAACGCTCCAAGGAAGCCCACACACCAGCCTAAAGGTGTATATGAAGTTACCAAGATTGACTTAAAGTCCTAGGCTCCAACTAAACCAGATAAAGCATGCATGAGGTTCAGGAGTGTGTGTGGATTTGTTGGCAGGGCAAGGCTCAACATTAATCTGCCGGGGTTTTGGAAGGCTGACACAGAAACACGGTGAAGGATAGTCCGGGAGATCATGGATCACTTCAATGTTCCAGAGCAGTGGAAATGTAGGTGGAACACGCTGCACTGAAGAAGGCTAGGGATGCTTGGAGAAATTGGAAGCACGTGATGTACAAGAAGTACTTGAGTGAAGGCAAGGACCCAATCCCCGCATACCCCCAAATTACAAAGGCAGACTGGGCAAAATTCAAAAGGGTCAGGACAACTCCACAGTTTGCTAAGAAGAGTTTCAAGCAATCAGAACTTCAGAAGAAGAACATACACCCCCACCGTATGGGTGTGACAGGATACTACGACATGAAATTGATAAGGGAATAGGAGGACAAAGAAGCAGTAGCGGCAGGTGGGAATCCGGCCTTTAGTGAAATCAGGGGCAAACGCGCCAAAGACTACTTGCGGGCACGTGCAAAGAGGCGTGATGATGGAACTTATTACTTTGAAAACGCACTTGATGCCAAACTGTATGAAGTGATGGTAGAGGCTTCCAAGATCCCTGGAAGGTTCTACAGGAACTCAGGTCCATGTGACATTCTGTCCATTGATTTGGAGATAAAAGAGCCCCCTGGCCGTGCAAGGGGTTTTTGTGTTAATGTCCCACACAAGAGGGCTTTCACACTCAGCAAAGAAGAGAGGCTCGGCATGAAAAAAGCGAGGAGTGAAATGAAGCATAATGCATTGTTTGAAAAGTTGAAGAAGGAGATTTATCCGGCTGTTCGAAAGGATGTTGAGGAGTCAATGATGATGTAGAAGACTCTAACACTGACAGATAGCCAGCAGATGGGAGGGAAGGCAGGCATGGATGATGCTGCTTATTGCACGACAACACTGCACAAGAGTAGATGTGCATCCGCTGACACCAGCGACACTGAGACTGCAACTGCTCGTGATGATGCTATATCTGATCTATCTGGAATGAAAGACAGACAGAAGGGCCCACTTACACATTATGAAGGTACATTAAAATGTGCAACAGCCTGGGTTTGCCCACCCTTCTTGGATAATGTGCCATTGAAGCTGGGTTGTGTGAAGTGCTACGCGACTGAAGTAAAGCCTGGGTTCAATGAATTTTCCCTGAAGAATGTCCTAGGAGACTCCAATGAGCAAAGGACCTTAGGAGAAACACTGTTACATCACATCCAGTGGCCACGAAAGGAAATAGAGTTCATCGATGAGATTCCTGAAGCCCCGCCAAGAGAAACCACTGTCGCCCCTCTGTCGGTGATGCTCTCCTTGCCACAGCATCTCTCGCAGGCTAATGCATGAACCTGTGATCAACCGGCCCGACTTTGTGGCATACATGCCATGTCATCCTCCGCCCTAAAGCAGCCAGTGGCAAGGCCTACAACTGCTGATGACGCATCACCGGTTTAGATGCCGGCCGCTGAAGCAATGGGGGGAGACCCAGCTGTAGCACATGCTCAGCAGACCAACCTAGTGGAACAGACTGTTAAGCAGTCTGATGCTTCGGAACCGCCTGCTAAGTAGTCTGTAGGTCCGCAGGAGCGTGACTAGCATACCAATGCGTCAGCACTTCCTACTCGCAAACCAACCTGCTGGCACGGCCTCCTCAGCACACCGACAAGTTGGCACCACCTGTGCATAAACCCGACATAGCTTCAATGCGTGGTCAGCAGTCCGATGCCTCTGCTCCTACAGCCCAGCAGTCTGTCACAGCAAGACCACCAGCTCAGCAGTCTGGCATAGATAAACCATTTGCTAAAAAGTCTGTCCAAGCTTCACCGTCTGCTCGGCAGTCTACCTTGCAGGCAACCAGACGTTCTGCCAGAAATGCTTCAAGTACCAAGAAGGAAGTGGCCCAAAAGGCCACAACCATGACCACGAGGAAGGGCAGTGGGAGAGTGAAGAGGAAAGAGAACGATTGCATCTTATTTAAAGCACTCATCACCCAGAACCAAATTAACAATGGCTTGTTCGAATCGGGGAGTAATATATTATTTATGACGCCATGGATGATGAAGAAGTAGAATTGTTGCTTGCTAAAAGTAAAGCAAACGTACTTGAAGCACGCAGTTACATCCATGGCCAGCTATTTCTTGTTGGCGAATACTTTGATGAGTGCAACTCTAGTTGCCGCGAGTTACATGAATATTGCATGGATCAACTATCAGCAGGTTATCATGCTTTACTAGTCCACTACAATAGAGATCATTTCTAACATGATGCTGGTTCAATCAATGTGAGTTTTGAGGACTTACATCTCTTCTTCAACTTCAACATGCTCAATGCCACTCTTGTTAGATGCCTGGTTTTGTAAGTACTTAACAAACTCTGATCAACTTCTCCATACAAAATTGTAAATGATAAACAGCTAACTGCATTTTCTTCTTCTCAGGGGATTAAACGCGCAGAGAAGAATAAGGGAGAGTGTGTATTTCATATATCTTGCATTAGCAAATGACATAGCATTAGATGGTAAGGACCGACGGGACTGGGCCGTTAACATGGTCCTCCGTATCTTCGAAAACACGTCCCATGCAGAATCATTTCTATGGCCATATCATGAACCGTAAGTCAAGTAAACAACCACGCATACACTGATTGTCTTTTAGATTTCGACATAATGGCTTTCTTAATATGTAGCAATCACCGGATATTGGTATTCATTGTTCCAAACAAGAACATAGTTTACTACATCGATTCTCTCAGAGAGTCAAAAAAGGCTCAGGATCTGACGCATGTTCAGCAATTCTTGGATAGGTATTGAATTCTATGATGTTGAAATTAATTTGCATTCATATCTGGTTCGATAATTGATGTTGTCAAAATTCATCATCATTTGAAGTGTGCTCGCATTGTGGAAAACTAAATCAGGGAACCTGTTCAAGACGGAACAACCTGTGCAGCACGAGATCGTTTCTCCGATAACACACTGAAATCCATTATTTTCAGAAAATTTATCCAATAGTTTGCAAATACCTTTCCTTACGCTAGTCAAATGTTCAAGCTTCTAAATAAACCTCTTTCTATTTTGTCCAAAGAAAAATAATACATCTAACACGGGTTAGGTTGTCCTAACAGGACAAATACATGACTAATTTTGTACAAAAAAATCAATGTCCTCAGCAAGAAGCAGGGACCAACCTTTGTGGATACTATGTTTGCAGACACACGATCTCCATCTGCAAATATGTTGATAGTTGTGATGATCCTTGCAAATTAGTGCAGGTAAGTCTACCTTAATTAATATCTTCTACTCCACTCATATGGCACATTCTGATCTTAAAAATACTGCAGCTCGATCTGAAAACCGAGGACCCCTGAACCGCTCCCGGCTGGTGAATTGTTGATGGTTCGGAGATTTATCTGCGACTTCTTCCTGGATCACTACATCAATCCCACTGGTGATAATGAAGATTTCAGCATGCGTTCTCCTGAAACATTGAGTAAGAGTTAGCCGCTAAACATATAACGCATTGATCCATTGTTTTCCATCTAATGAGGTCTTCGCATTTCGTACACTAAGATTAATTATGTAATGCATATATGTGTGGACAAATCATTGGAATTTAGCTACCATATGTTCAATTGCAATTGTTGCAAAATCTGATGAATGTTCTTCATGTGGACACTATTTGTTCAATTGAATATTGTGGCGAATTTGCTTTTTGCGTGCCGATTCAAAATGGGATATTTTGTTTATTTATTTAATTGAATATTGTGGCGAATTTTCTTTTTGCGTGCCGATTCAAAATGGGATATTTTTGTTTATTTGTTCAATTGAATATTGTGGCGAATTTGTTTTTTTGCATGCCGATTCAAAATGGGATATTTTTGTTTTACCTGGCAATTGCTCCGCACACAGTTCAACTAAATGAGTGTGTGCGATCCACATCGTAAAGCGTACGTCAATCGTAGCGGAACCGTCATTGATACACAACGGATCGTAAACGATTTGCAGCGCTACTACATGTGCATAGGTTCTGCGGAACCATTTATGATATCACGTTATCGCACACGAGAACTGGGAGTAAACCGTGCCCAATGCAAAATACAATCCCAGTCGTAATTTTTTCAGGAAACGTGTGGGATCCCAAACGAAAAGCACACGTCACACTTGCGGCAACCGTCAGTGATACCTAACAAATCACAAACGGTCTGCATTACTTGAATGTGTGCAAAGTGGATCCTGAATCGTTTGTGATAGAACATTATCGTAGATGGTAATTATTGAAAAACGTGTGTGATGGAGTCTAGCATGGCAGACGGGTTACGCAGAAAACTCATGTGCGATGGGGCACAAATCGCACACAGTTCATATATTGGCCCGTGTGCCTTACATGCTGTTTCCCAAACGGTTTGTTACGATAGACCGTATGGTTTCACTGCGTCATTAGAAATGCTTAATCACTGATACCACACGTGCAAAAGAATTTAGTGTGTGCTGCATCACACACGATTACATTTTGGAAGGCCTCTGGATCACTACTCCATATCCCCGACAGTTTCTGGGTCATGTGGGAAGGACCCCCCTATCGCCCACACTCACTTGGCGACCGTTCCAAATTTCATCGTGGAAAGGGGTTAAAAATCGTTTGTTTAGGACCGACGCGCACCAGTGGAGCTTTGTAACGCTCAAGAGAACCATCAGAGCGAGTCTTAACTTTGTAGACCCACTTACAAGTGATGGGACAAACACCGGAAGGAAGAGAAACAAGATCCCATGTCCTGGTGTGCTGAAGAGCAGCAAGCTCCTCTGCCATCGCAAACTGCCATTTAGGATGAACAGTAGCATTGCGATAAGAGGTAGGCTCAAGTACAGCCGAAAGACCATATCGACTAGGAGAATAGTGATCAGGGAGAGGGAGAGGCCAAGTTTGAAGACAATAAGTCGGCTGGGATGAGGAGGACAATGCACCAGAAGTAGATGGCACGTCAGTGGATTTATCCACAACACGTGGTCGACGAGTATAATCACTACAAAAAAAAGATACATCTGTAACATTTTGGGCCGAACAAAAAAAATTATGTCATGCTTATGACACTTCTATGTCGATAATTGTGACAAAACCCGGTATCATCATAGATGTGGTGGGATACTACTTCTATGACAAAAAATCATGACAGAAAATGGGCTGTTCATCCTAGGCGGGCCAGAGATGCGGCTACATGACATTCTTTGGGCCGTTCATGATGGAAAACCCGTGGTAGAAGCGGGGGCGAGGAAAATATCAGGGAGTTCCCGGTTACGGTGGGTGGTCGGGGTCGAGCGATGCATGTTTATCTCGTACACATACGCGCGTGGGTGCAAGGCATTGGGCTCTAACTGAACCCGAGCGGGCAGTTCGCCTACTGAACCCGAGCAATTGCACTGCAGGCTACGCGTTACTAAACCCAAGCGGTCGATTGATCCATGGCTGTTAACTGAACCCGATCGAGCGATTCCTTCGCTAGTGCTGCTAAATGAAGCCGATCGAACCCACTGCCTCTTGACGAACTGTGAGCGTTGTTGGGGGTTGGGTGAACAGTTCCCGGTGGGGGTTGGATGAACAGGTCCCCGTGGTAATAGAGGTCATTGCCGCTGGATGAACAGGACCCCGATCGAGCCGGTTGGGGTGGATGAACAGGACCCCATGGAGGACTGGATGAACAGGACCCCGTGGAGGGCTGGTTGAATAGTAGCCAGTGGAGGGCTGGATGAACAGTAGCCTGTGGAGGGGTGGTTGAACAGGACCCCATGGAGAGGGCTAGTTGAACAGTAGCTGGTGGAGGAGAGGTGGAGGCTGGATGAACAGGAGCCCGTGGATAAAAAATAGCTGGTGAGGGCAAGAGGGAAATGCTGTGGATGAACAGTCGCAGGTGGAGGCTGGAGGAGGTCAACGGTGGATGAACATTAGCCCGTCGAGGCTGGAGTGAGGCAGTAGACGGTGTATGAACAGTAGCACATGGAGTCCCATTTTGTGGTACGCCACACCCCTCCCGATGAACAGGACCCTTGTTTCGACCGTAGGAGGTCGAAGAGAAGTCTGTTTCCTCCGTTTTGTAGTACGCCACACCCCTCCCGATCAACAGGACCCCGTTTCGACCATAGGAGGTCCAAGAGAACTCCGTTTCCTCTGTTTTGCGGTATGCCACACCTCTCCCGGTGAACAGGATCGCGTTTTGATCGTAGGCGGTCGAACACAAGGCCATTTCATCCATTCTGCGGTACGCCAGGCCTCGTTTCGGCTGTTCTGTCCAAGCCGGTTGGCTCCCGATGAACACGATAAGACAGTTTCTCCGTTCCGACCCAGCCATGTACACGAGCCCTGGCCGTACGTATGCACGAGTAGGTGTTCGAGATCCCGCCCGTATGTATGTATGTGGCCGTATTTACTTTCTTGCACCATGGTTGTACGTACGTGTACATGCTACGTCTGCGCCTCTACTATTACACATGCCCTTCCTTACTCGGCCACGGTTCATCGCTGCAGCCTGCAGACAAACCGATCGACTAGTATGTACATACACGTTCGCGATCAGAATGACAATGCTAGTACGCTTCGACCAGGTGGGTCCCGACTGTCAGGGAGGATAAGGAGGCACTTCCTTGCGTGCAAAGATGTAGCTGGTGGGTCCCAGCTATCAGGGGGGACGTTTTTTCATGGAATACGGTGGCCTATCCGGTGGGTCCCTGCTGTCAGGTGGAGGAATCATTATTTTACGTGTAATAAGGTTGCACTTCCTTGTTGCGACCGTGGACCCAGCTGCCAGCCTCTCCATGTACAGTACTCTTCCGATGGAAGTCGTTCCTTGACCACATTGACCACGCCGCGCCGAGAGCACCAAGGCGGTGGACGACGGCGAGGCCTAGGAATGGAACAATGCGGAGCCAGGGAAGACGCGGCAGTGGATGCCCATGCGGAGAGGAGTACGAGTGTTGACTGGTTCGGCTGCGGTGTGAGGTTGCCGTCGCCGCAGAGTAACTGGGGGTGTGGGTGAGTACAGGGATGGCCTGGCTAGCGCTGGGAGTAGTAGGGGCGGTGAGGCCTCCGCCGCAATATAGCCGACCACGGGAGGCAGGAGCAGGCGGCACGACCGGCGCTGGTTTAGGCGGCTGGAGCAAGAAGTCCAAAGGTTGAAGAAGCACTACGGTCGTTGGATGGACATCGTACGGTCACTGGAGCTAGAATCATTCATAATGACTAAGTTGACAAAGCCCTCCGTCCACGTCAACTTAGTAGGCCCACAAGTCAGCCTCCCACTATGGTGGGTACCAGCTAGCAGGGAGAGTATTCATTTTTTGTGCGTTGACCACATCGCGCCGAGCGCATCCAAGGTGGTGGACGACGGCGAGGCCCCGGACATCAATGACTAGAGATGGGAAGACATGGGAGTGGAGTCGCAGACGAAGAGGTGTAAGAGGGTTAACTGGTTTTTGTGCGGCGTGGTTTGGCAGTCGGTGGAGAAGAACAGGAGGTGTGGAGGGATGGAGGGATGGCCTAGCCGGCGGTGGGGTAGCGCCTGACGGCGAAGCGTTCTCAGCAGAGCTGCTAGCAGAAGGAGGCGGGAGCAGGTGGTCCCGGGGGCGCTGGAGGAAGAAGACGAGAGATTGAAGATGGATGTCGATCGTTGGATGTGAATCTAATGGATATCGATGTCATAATCATTTGTTGACTAAGTTGACAACGACTTGCGGTGGCTTCGACCTATTGGCCCACATTTCAGCCTCCAAAAATGTGGCACATATTCAACCCATTTTTTCAGAATTTACAGTCCATTTGATATTTTTTTTGAGAATTACAGTCCATTTGCTGGGCTAGGTGAACAAATAATGTACCGTCCATGCGGCCCATTTTTTTAAAACTACAGCACATTTTCACTTTCTCAAAATACACGAATTTGTTGGCTGGCTGAACAAATAATGTAGCATCCATGCGGCCCATTTATTTTTTCCTAATAAATTACAGCCCATTTGCACTTTCTTGAAATACACGATTTTGCTGGGCTGGTTCAAATTGTAATGTTAGGTTGGGCACAGCAATTTTATCAAAAAATAAACAGGGGCTGAGCATTCCTATTCTTATATAGAAAAATAGAACATACCTCTGCGTTTTCTTCAAAAAAAACATAAGTTGGGTTGCGGATGTTTCAGGAAAAATAAAACCTAGGATGGGAGGTCCATAGGCCGGTCGATACATGATAGCCCTCGAGAAAATACAAACCGGCATGTCGTGGGCTGCGCATGTTAAAAAAAAGAAAGCCTAGACGGGGCAGCCCACAACCCAGCTGATACTTGCTGGCCCACTGATAGTAAATGATACATGCCATCTCCCCGGCTTTGTTGTAAATTTATCTCCATTAGTAACTACTACGTTGAAGCACCTCAAAACAAAATGTAACTATGTTGACAAACCCATGGGCCCCAATGCAGAATAGCATTAGGAGGAAGTATTTTTTTCAATGAGGCACTTGCTTGCGTATGGCCATAGACCTGGTGGGTCCTGACTATCCGCCTCTCCACATACAGTCCTCTCCAGATTCCTCTCGTCTATTCAGCATGTTCACAATGGTAGACAGCAGCGCTGCGGCGAGCGCACAAAGGCGGAGGATGAGAACGAACCACCGGAGCCAGGGAAGGCATAATGCAGTAATGGTAGATGTTGTGCCTTATTTCTACCGAAACTACTGAACTAGCCCGGTGGCCAAGTGACACTACCCGACCGCTATTCCACGCGGGTTCGATTCCACCTGATGCGGTGAAAATATCTCCAATTTTTCCTCTACCTTTATTGACATGTGGGTCCCCAATGTCATCTACACACACCATGTCCAACACTTGCCAAAACTTCGTCCCTCGTTTTCTCTGTTTTTCGCACACTCGACATTGTGTGGACATTTTGAAAATAGCATATCTTTTTGACTATGCATCATATGAAGATGTGGTGTGCATGAATGTTGATCAACATGATGTTAATTGGCTGGTAGATCCATTTTCGACCATGAATAAAACTTCTAACATGATGTTATCCCTGTTTGAAAAGGGCGTGTTAATAGAACTTCCAACATGATATTATCTGAAACTGAAACTTCCAGTTTCTTCTCTGAGAATCACATTGTCTCCACTTTTATATGAAACTACATTTTTTAAGTGCTAAAAATAGATCTCTAGAATTCATAAAATACTTCATATGCTCAATACTGCAAATCTAAAATTCAAAATAAATTCATATCTGAAAGTACTCTCAAAATACACAACACAAAACACAATTCACAACCTCAAATACTGACAACCCTAAGCTCCTCTTAACAATTCACAACCAGCCCAACTATTGGGTTGGGGGACAGTCCCCTCCTATTCCTCGGCGGCAGACAGTCGCCCCATGAGACGAGGTGAACGAAAAGGGAGAGGATGGCAGGGAAGCGTGATTGGGCCAACTGCTTTTCTCCTCTTGCAATTGGGTTCAGTCGACGAAGACTCCACCGGCTCGCTCTGGCACAGCACCCTCACAAACGGCACCCTGTAGATGCTCGATCCTTAAATCTCTGGTGGATGCTCCATCTTGGATCGATACTCCCACCACCGCTGCCTCAAGATCAGATTTGGTGAATCTGTTTGCTCCATGGCCCAAAGGAGCAGCTCTATGTACACCCGCGCGACTCCCTTCGGGAGTATCGCCACCTGTTTGCTATGTGGCAGATATTTGGCCATGGATGTCGTCGTCGCTGCTAATTGATCCTTGTGGTCAAACCAAGACTGTATCTCCAACATCCTACCTAGCTTCACAGGGTCGTCGTCTGCGATCCTCATGTATCGGTTGTACTCCTTCATCGATCTACTTCTCCATAGCACCTTCACTCACCGGAAGTGGTTTTTGAATGGAAGAGGAGAGCAGCGGCTCTGGTTTTGTATTAGAACGGGAGAGGAGCAGCGCTGGTTTTGGATTGGAAGAGGAGAGGAGGGCGGTGGTTTTGAAATGGAATAGGAGAGGAGTGGCGCTGGATTTGGATTGAAACAGGAGAGGAGCGGCGATGGTTTAAGAGGAGAGGAGCGGCGCTGGTCTTGGAAGTATTTTTTTTGTTTTGCGTATTTTGGGTCAAAGTTTGACCACGTACTATATTTGACAAGCAAAATGTGAATGCATGTCACCAAAAATTGTATCGTTTGGTTCATATCTGAATGTACTTTCAAATTATATTATTTTTGCAACGTATAACATATATTTTTTTGTGCAAATCATGGTCAAATATGACCCAGAATAAAAAGGAGACTAGTTAATGTGGGGTCACTTTATTAATTGAAGGGTAAATTGATTTTGATTTTGATCCAGTCACAGCGCACTAACCCTCTCATCCAATCCAAATTCGCTGCTGCATGCTCCTCTCCCTCTTCTTCATTGGAAAACCACCTCCTCACCTCTCCATCATCTCCATTCCAAAACCATTGTCTCACCTCTCCCTCTTCTCCATTGTTAAACCACACCCTCTCCTCTCCATCTTCTCCATTGCAAAACCACCGTCTCGCCTCTCCCTCTTCTCCATTGCAAGACCACCTTCTCGCTCTCTTCTCCGTTGCAAAACCACCCCTCTCCTCTCCACCTTCTCCATTAAAAAACCACGGTCTTGCCTCTCCCTCTTCTCCATTGCAAGACCACCGTCTCTCCTCCCATCATCCAAAGCTAGCACCGGACCTCTCAGAAGGACATCTATGGAGAGGATGCAGCAGTGAATTGGGCAGATCACCGACATCAACCAGGCGAAGTTAGCCAGGTTGAAGGAGATCCTTACTTGGTTTGACAACGAGTGGGAGATTTCGAGGACGGTGAGGGCCATGTGGCAATGTATGCGAAAGAAAGAGATGGCGGCGATGAGGGCGGAGATGTCCTCCTTGGCTGTACTCATGCCGCAGTCCTTCGAGTTCATTGAGTATCTGCTCTGGGCGATGGAGCAGACAGATTCACCGAAGGCGAAAGTCAGGCGGAGGTGGTGGGTGTACAAGTCGAAGGTCGAGCATCCAGAGGATAACGAATCGATCGAGTATGGTGTGCCATTCGTGAGGGTGCAGACCAAGCCGGAGCCACAGGAGTATTCGTTCTCCCACCGCAAGAGGAGGCCGAATGGCGCGACGTCACTTCCCCGCCGTTCTCCACGGTTCCCTCGATGCTCCCTCAATGACGGCGGTAGGGTTTAAGGAAAGCTTCACACTAACCTAATCTTCCATCTGCTCATGCTTACAATCAATGTGACGACTAATGAAAATCATTCTTACAATCAATCTCCGAGTACTACGCCAATCACCCTAAAATAGTTCTGGACCAAAAACAAAGTTGTGACGCTGTGTACAAATAAAAGGGTAGACAATGTGATTCTTAGAGAAGAAACTGGAAGTTTTAGTTCCAGTAATATTTGAAACTGAAACTTTCAGTTTCTTCTCTGAGAATCACGTTGTCTGCACTTTTATACGAAACTACATTTTTTAAGTGGTAAAAATAGATCTCTAGAATTCATAAAATACTTCATATGCTCAATACTGCAAATGTGAAATTCAAAAGACATTCATATCTGAAAGTACTCTCAAAATAAACAACACAAAACACAATTCACAACCTGAAATACTGAGAACCCTAAGCTCCTCTTGACAATTCACAATTGGCTCGACTATTGGGTTGGGGGGGCAGTCCCCTCCTATTCCTTGTGGGCAAACAGCTGCCCCATGAGATGAGGTGAACGGCGAGGGAGAGGATGGCGGGGAAGCATCATCAGGCCAACTGCTTTTCTCCTCCTGCAGTTGGGTTCAGTCGACAAAGACTCCACCGGCTCGCTCTGGCACAACACCCTCACAAACGGCATCTTGTAGATGCTCGATCCTTCAATCTTTGGTGGATGATCCATCTTGGATCAATACTCCCACCACTGCTGCCTCACGATTGGATTTGGTGAGTCTGTTTGCTCCATGACCCAGAGGAGCAACTCTATGTACTTCCGCGCGACTCCCTTCGGGAGTATCGCCGCCTTTTGCTCTGTTGTAGATATTTGGTCATGGATGTCGCCGTCGCCGCTAATTGGTCCTTGTTGTCAAACCAAGACTATATATCCAACATCCTAGCTAGCTTCACAGGGTCGTCATCTGTGATTCTCACGTATCGGTTGTACTCCTCCATCGATCTACTTCTCCACAGCACCTTCACTCGCCGGTGGTGGTTTTTGAATGGAAGAGGAGAGGAGCTACTCTATTTTTGGATTAGAACAGGAGAGGAGCAGCGCTGGTTTTGGATTGGAACAGGAGAGGAGGGGCGGTGGTTTTGAAATGCAAGAGGAGAGGAGCGTCGTTGGGTTTGGATTGGAACAGGAGAGGAGCGGTGCTGGTCTTGGAAGTATTTTTTTTGTTGTGCTTATTTCAGGTCAAAGTTTGACCATGTACTATATTTGACAAGCAAAATGTGAATGCATGTCACCAAAAATTGTATCGTTTGGTTCGTATTTGAATGTACTTTCAAATTATATTATTTTTGCAACGTGTAACACATATTTTATTTGTGAAAATCATGGTCAAATATGACCCAGAATAAAAGGGAGACTAGTTAATGTGGGGTCGCTTTCTTAATTGAAGGGTAAATTGATTTTGATTTTGATCTAGTCACAGCGCGCCGACCCTCTCATCCAATCCTAAATCGCTGTCGCATGCTCCTCTCCCTCTTCTCCATTGCAAAATTACCTCCTCTCCTCTCCTTCATCTCCATTCGAAAACCACCGTCTCGCCTCTCCCTCTTCTCCATTGCAAAACCACCCCTCTCCTCTCCGTCTTCTCCATTGCAAAACCACTGTCTCGCCTCTCCCTCTTCTCCATTGCAGGACACCATCTCGCCTCTCCCTCTTCTCCATTGCAAAACCACCCCTCTCCTCTACATCTTCTCCATTGCAAAACCACCCTCTCGCCTCCCCCTCTTCTCCATTGCAAGACCACCGTCTCTCCTCCCATCTTCCAAAGCTAGCACCGGACCTCTCAGAAGGACATCTATGGAGAGGATGGAGCGGCGAATTGGGCAGATCGCTGACGTCGACCAGGCAAAGTTAGCTAGGTTGAATGATATCCTTACTTGGTTTGACAACGAGTGGGAGATTTCAAGGACGATGAGGGCAATGTGGCAATGTATACAAAAGAACAAGACGGCAGCGATGAGGGCGGCGATGTACTCCTCGGCCGCAGTCACGCCGCAGTCCTTTGAGTTCATCTAGTATCTCCTCTGGGCGATGGAGCAGACAAATTCGCCCGAGGCGAAAGTTAGGCGGAGGTGTTGGGCATACAGGTCGAAGGTCGAGCATCCAGAGGATAACAAATCGATCGAGTATGGTGTGCCGTTCATGAGGGTGCAGAACAAGCCGGAGCTACGGGAGTATTTGTTCTCCCATCGCAAGAGGAGGCTGGATGGCGCGATGTTGCTTCCCCGTTGTTCTCCACAGTTCCCTCGATGCTTGCCTCATTACAATGGCGGTGGTAGGGTTTAAGGTAAGCTTCGCACTAAACTAATCTTTCATCTATTGATGCTTAGAATCAGTGTGACGGCTAATGAAAAGAATTTGAGTGAAAAAAGAGGAGAGTGAATTCAAAACTTCTACGTCATTAGGAGTCCTCACCAGAGCGACGAAGGGGATAAGGAGTAAAAAGAATTTCTACTCTCTGATATATAACTAGACTGAAAATAGTTTTTTCTAGACTCAACAACGGCAGCGGTTCGATCAATCAAGGGGGCTCCTAAGGTCGGTAAGGCTCTGATACCATCTTGTAGCACCCAAGATGCGATCTTATCCCAATCACGTGATGAACTCATGATTGGGGAACAACCGCATTTCGAGCGCATAGCAATGTGGATATCATTACAACATACCATGTACTGAATAGATGAGAATACAAGATAAAGGCTTACACTCGCCACAAGCTACAACATGAATACAATAGTTCATCAATACATAACAATCATCATACAGAAGAGTGGGATCCGACAATGGATGAAATCAAACGAAAAAGAAGAACGACATCCACCCTGCTAATGCCAGGCTCCCGACCCGGAACCTAACCCTTGATCAAAGTGGAACAAGCAGAAGAACTCCAAACAAGCAAGCATCGCTCTCACACCAAAGCTTCGCATAACATATACCTGCAACTGTTGTTGTAGTAATCTGTGAGCCATGAGGACTCAGCAATCCCATTACCATGGGTATCAAGACTAGCAAAGCTTAATGGGTATAGAATGGATAAGTGGTGAGGTTGCAGCAAGCGACTAAGCATTGTATGGTGGCTAACTTACGAGTACAAGAATAAGATGAGAATCTACGCAACGGTCGCAAACTAGTAATGATCAAGAAGTGATCATGAACTACTTACATTCCAACATAACCCCACTATGTTCTCTTCTCGAACTCGCTCGAAAAGAGGTGGTCACGATTATGCGCGCGGTTGGTGTATTTTAATTGAGTTTAGTTCAAGTCCACTACAACCGTATATTAACAAATTCCCATCTGCCACATAACCGCAGGCACGGCTCTCGAAAGTTTAAGCCCTACAAGGGTGTCCCAACTTAGCCCATGACAAGCTCACGATCCGCAGAGACAATCCTCCATCGCGGGACCCTCCAATCAGACTCGGAATCCCGATGCACAAAACATTTTGACAATGGTAAAACAAGTCCAGCAAGACCTCCTGACATGCGGACACCCTGATAGTAGCCGCACATATCTCGTTTCAGGCCATGATGGATGAGCGACGCGTACAGGTGCCAAAATAACCCTGGTTGCCCTGGGGCGGCCCCGCACAGTGCTCTAGTTTGGACCAACAATCATGAGGAGCATTGGCCCGGGGGTTGATTAAGAATCCTCGGGTGCTAGCGGTCCCTATGCAAGTTTTAGTTGTTATTAGGCAAATGGTAAAACCAATGTTGGGCCTTGCCGGAAGAGTTTTATTCAAAGCGAACAGTCAAGAGGGGCCCATAAACCCTCACCGTGTTAGAGACGCAAAATCAAGGAACATAACACTGGTATGATGGAAACTAAGGCGGCAAGAGTGGAACAAAACACCAGGCAAAAGGCTGAGACTTCCACCCTTTACCAAGTATATAGATGCATTTATTAAATAAGAGATATTGTGATATTCGAAATCATTGATAACCATGTCCCAACATGGAACAACCTAGAACTGCATCTGCAACTAGCAACGCTATAAGAGGGGCTGAGCAAAATGGTAACATAGCCAAACAACGGTTTGCTAGGATGGTGGAAAAGGTTAGAGGCTAACATGGCAATTTTGGAGGGTTGATAAACAAGTGGTAGGTAACACGACATAGCGATAGCATTGAGACATCTAGCAAAGCAAAGATAGTAGTGGTATCCATAGTAATGGTCATCTTGCCTGAAATCCCGCTAGGAAGAAGATCGAGTCCAAGAAGTAGTCGAACCAACGTAGTCGAACGAATCCTCACGATTGCAACGAAACAGGAACTATCATGGGGAAGTGCAACCGGAAAGAAGCAAACAACACGGTGAACCAACAATCATAAACATGGCATGATGCACAATCAAGTACGACCCATGTCCGGTTTAATGAGGCATGGCATGGCAAAGTGCAACAAATAAATACTACAAATTAAGTGGAGCTCAATATGCAACGAGTTTCATATTGAGGAAACACCACATTCGAAATATTTAGTTCACTCTCGATTATGTACCCATCAATACTAAATGTTGGTTAACATGGCAAGATGTGAAGCATAATTAATCTACCTAGCTAGGCAAGTTTAAATGAGGCCGAAACAACAAATAACAATTCTGAATAATCCACATATGCATATTTCAAAGTTGGTATTGTTCTGCCCTATACAAAATTTTAGAGTTATTAAACATGCAAAGTAATGCCACCATGTTAATCTATGCATTTTTCTAAGCAAGTTACATATATAATTTATTTAATTCGGAGCTACGGTTATTTAGATATGAAATAAACCATTTTAACATGTCATTTATGCAAAATAAAAGCAAACAGCAATTTAAGCATTTCAAACATGGATGAAAGTAGCATATTATGAAACTAGATGAAATCCTAAGCATTTCTCATATATAACTTATTTTAATCCGATGCACAAATCATGAGTTATTATATGCATGAAATGCAAGGGTTTTTTCTCCAATTCTGAAATTCTCTGGATAATGACTAAATTCGCAGCAGGAAATAAAAAACACAACGCAGGCCAAAACTGTTAGGAAGACTGGGCTGCTCACCATGGGCCAAGGCCTAGCCGGTGGAGAGGTTGGGGCAGGCATGGGGCACGTTGGCCAGAGGCACGGTCAATGCGCTCGGGAGCGGTGACCCGCACCGATGCAGGTGCGTGACTGAGGTCGCAGCGAACAGGGGAAGCAGAGGACGCAGCGGCGCGGCTTGGAACTCCAGCGACGGCAAGGCAGATGCGGATCCGGTGTGGAGGAGGCTGAGGAGGGCCGAAGCGAGGCTGGAGCTGCTGCCGTTATCCCGGTGCTCGACGGGAGGACGCGGGTGGGACTTCGCGGGGCGGCAGTTCCCGGAGGTCACCGGACGAAACAGGACGATGACGGTGGCGCCATGGAGCTTGGGCGAGCTCCTGCACGTTCCTGCGAAGGAGAGAGGGGGGGCCAACGTGAGAGAGAGAGAGGGAAAACCAGGAGGAGGAGAGGTCACAGGCTCGGCCTGGGCTGCTGGTGCGGTCGGCTTGAGGAGAGGGCAGAGGAGGCCGCGGGGTGGAGGAGGGCTCGGGAACTGATGCTTCTTGGGGTGGGCGGCAGCCACCGGATCATGGCGGAGATGAAGCAGGGCGGCGATGCGAACGAACTGCAGTGGCGACAAGAGTTCCTGAAGAGGCCATCCATGGCAAGGCTGCTGTAGAAGTGCCTGAGAGAGAGAAGATGCGTGAGAGAGACCAGAGAAGAAAGGGAGACGGGAAGAAACACATGAAGGGCAAGGGATGGCCTGGCCGGTGACTTTGGTCGCCGACGGGAGAAGTGGCTGGGGGTCATGGACAAGCTCCTGGCTCGAGGTAGGGAAGGATGGGTTGTAGGTGTAGCTCGAGGGGAGCTGTTGGTTGGATCAATGTAGGGATTGGGTGGATCGGGAGGGATCCTGATGGATAGAGTGGTGGCTGAAGACGAAGTGGATGCGGGATGGATCCCGAGGAAGGAGAGGGGTGGATGACTAGCGGCGGCGCGATGGGACAAGGGGGCTAGATTTTAGGGTTGCTACCTAAGAGGTTGGTCTATATATAGTAGGAGGTCCAAAAGAGGGTTGGATCGGACCCTCCGATCGTAATCGGATGGCCCACAATAAATAGGTTAGGATGTCCAAACAATGAACCAAAGATATTTTAGGGATGTATGGAGATGATCCGGACCCGTCCGTAACGACAGCCTGGTTCGGGTTCGAGAAAGTTTTCAGTGGGGCACGCGGGGGGATCCGAGAGAGGTCAAGAAGACAAGGGGGCGGACAAAAGGACAATGAAGACACGGAGAGAAGCGGCAACTACGAACAACTGTGGGTTTTATGAAAGCATGCAGATGCAATGCACATGATGCCATGATAAAATGCAACAAACAAATAATTAACACAGCTGACACGCAAAACATGGAAGGCATCTGGAGCATCATTCTCGGGTCGTTATAGGCTCGGGGCAATAAATCAGAACAGGATCTCTGGGTTGGTCCCATTTTTGTTCGGTATAGCTACCTTATATTGTGTGACGCTAGCAAATCTAGTGCTAGACATACTCTGTTGACTTGTCCCCCAGTCCCCACTTTCTTTCCTTTTTCAACCAATAGATTGGTTTATATTGAGTTTGTATTGTGTTTCCCTTTATTTCCCTATTAGACCAAGAGACTAGTTGGATAGCTAGTCTCTGCTGCTTTTCGCCCCCATTATTTCCTCTTTCGACCAAGTCCTAGATTCAGGTAACAAATCTTCCCCCACCCCCACCCCCTTTCTTCCCTGCTTGAACCAAGTAGTAATAGATTCGACTACATGAACTAGTTTTACCTCTTAACAGTAAAAATTTAGGTGGCTTTTGAACAGCCGACCGATCCTATCTACGAGGGGTCCTGAGAAATAGTAAAAGATACAAATGCAGCAATGTCAGGAGCTGGGGAAGTAGAGCAAGCCGGTTTCGAAGGAAGTTATACCTGAGGGTCTTCCGGGTGTCGCTGGGTGGGTGGGGGAAGGCCGGATCTGCCCACACTATGGCAGCAAGGAAGAAGGGGTCAGAGGCCCTCCCTAGCCAGCGTTGCGTGGGAGAGAACGGTAAGGCAAGCTGATCGGTACGCGCCGGCAGTGGGTAAGAGCCGTCTTCGAGGATGACCGCGTGAACATTGCACCTTCTCACCTTCCCCGGCGGAGAGGATCCAGCTGGATCAGTGACCAGCAGTGAGCAAAGAGAGAGAGAGAGAGAGAGAGAGAGAGAGAGAGAGAGAGAGTGGCCACCGCTGTCATGTTTAGATCTTGAGAGGACGAGACGGTGTGAAGAGAGCAACACTGCAAGCAAGCGCGGAGGCTCCTGCCTATATAGTGGAGTAGTTTTCTTTTATCTACCCGAGCCGGCTTGACCTCGTCAATGACTGTCGAGAAGTCTTCATGCACGTGCCCCGGAGGCGCAGTTGTCATCATTTTCATCTGAAGCACCGGATTAACATATAACACGAAAAAATGCCACATGACAAGAAACCATAACCTCACTGCCCCAAGGAGACAACATGAATCCCGACAGACAAACTAGACGAGGATCAAAGCTCAAATTAAAGATAAACTCGTAGAAAAGGGGTCCATCGATAGATGTCCTAACTAACATAGCCGGTTTGACCTAGATGGCAGCCGAGTAGTCTTCTTGCATGTGCCCCCAATGACCAGTGCCTTGGAGGAACTCAGTTGTCGTTGTTTAACCCTCACAGTGATCCGAAGCACATGACACCTAATATTGCGAGATGACAAGAGACCTTTTTTTAGATTTCTCATCAGAACTACAGCCCTGTCCTACACGGCCTGCACGATATTTAGACGATAGCCAATCCAGCCGTCTGCTAGAGTATGGTCACATGCATGGACGAACTGATCTTTCGTGTCATGCAGAGATCGTCTAGGCACCGACGTTTGTACAACACTGCTCCAGTACTATCCCTCGTCTCTCTCTTCTATTAACTCAGCCGACTTGCGGGGCCGGGGAGTGTGCCTATGGTTGGTTCTCAATTGCGGTCCCACATGTATGTGCAAACGTAATATGGCGCGTGTTCCATTCAGAGAGCGGCATGCCAGACCAACTGACCGTCTGGGGTGCGGTGCGAACGCAACAGACGTGTCCTACACATGTGTACCGCCATTTTCTTGAGGCTTTGCACCATGGCACAATCCATGGATACAAAATTATATTTAAAAGTCAAGGGCGGGGCTTTTCCCGCACGGTAGGCGGGGCAGTTCCGCCTACTCGGTTCGACAGAGAGGCGAGAAGATGAGGGAGTAGGCTGCTGCAAATGTAGGGTTGTGTGATTTGACGGCGAGTTACTGCTGCAGAGGTGGGGCCCTGTGATTTGACTTGCCATTATCATTTTAACTGTGTTGCTACGACCGGGTGAGTCTCCTAATTCCTGACCACCTCCATGGTATACAGGTGCCAAGTATTGTACTCCAAGGCCCTTCCAAGTGCTCCAAGGTGTACAGGTGCTAAGGACGCTACATAGGTAGAGCAGTGATGTGCCAAAGCAATTAAAGAGGAGAGACAGCATTATGGTGACCCCAGGAAGAAATGGTTCTAAGCACACGGACCTATGTAAAATGACTACCAACCAAAACATGAGGTAGTTTAATTATTAAACAATTCCATAAGGGAACCTTATCTACAAAAGCTAAGCACCTTTGCATTGGGAAGACTTGTTGCTAAGATTTTTAATGCACTTAGCACCTCATCTAAGCACACATGCATTGGAAGAGTACGAAGAAAGAGATAGAGAGAAGTAAAACAATTACTCTTATAGCCAACCTTACAACTAACCTTGTTGTATGTGTGACTAAGTGATGACTATGTATGACATGCCAACATCAGATAGCCTAACGCACCTGGACGGAGGAAGTAGTTTCATGCATGCGAAGTAGGGGAAAATGCTCATTTATAGCCATGTGAAATATCCAAGGGCACGACCGCGCGAGCGAGGCAACGGTCGTGGTAGGCGCGACCATGATACGGGCTGTTGACAGCCCTTGGAACTAAGACCGAACGATCGCATGCTAAGTTGCTGAAAATTTTCAGAATAACACTCCAGGATAGGATATTCACCCATAGGTCTAGAATCATGCCATGCAACCGTTCGATCTCAGATCCAAGGACTCTTGGAAGCCCATATCATGGGAGCATGGAAAGCTTCGTATCACCTGTAATTTTCCCGATGCTTGACGTGCGAACACGTAGATGCATGAAGCCATTTAGTTGGGTGTCTAGTAGACATGACATCTAATTGGGCCCCCATAGTACTGTACCTGGATCCGTTTATCCATCAGGCAAGCTGTGACACCCTAGATGTAAAACTTTCCCTTTTGGGAAATATATCCACTTGATCTTATTCCAATTCTTGTTGGGTTCCATCTTTTGTTTTATTTGTTGTTTTACTTATTTCTTTGGCTTGCCTTTACTTGTCATATTTCTTTCGCCACTTATTATTGCGTTGCTATACCATCATCTTGTTGCATTGTCATATCATGTTGCATTATGCTTGGCTAGGCCTTGTTGTGTTGTGCATGGTAGTTTTCACCTCATCATGCCAAATGCATCATCTTGTAATGCCATCTTCATCATCATTCCCCTCCTCATCTCTCCACCTATCCCAAAAACCTTATTTTGGCAAGCAACATTATTTTGGCCTCAAATAATGTTCAACTTTTCCCCGATATTCTAGCACCATGTCCTAGACCTCTCTGCCAAATTTCAGATCATTTGAAGTTGTTTTGGTTAGGTTCAAAAATGCCTCAAGTTTAAATTATATTCAAACTTGTTTTATTTTTCTGCCTTTAAAATATCCAAAGCAATTTATTCAAATACTACATAATTCCAGGGTCTCAGATATATTTCTATCTCTCCCTACTTCATTGCCTAACTCTCTAGCCTTTTTCTGACTTTTCTATTTGAATAAATGTTTAAAGAAAAGAGAAGAGAGAGGGGCAGCAACAGCAACAACCTACCTGTGCCTCGGCCTCCAGGCTGGCCCAGCAGCACATGGCCGCAGCCCGCTTGGCCTCCCGCGCTCTCTCCCTCTTTCCCTTTCTCACTCGTGCACCGCTCACCCCCCTCTGCCTCGCCTCCACGTGGCCTGGTGGGGCCCAACCGTCAGTGGCTCCGCTCGCGCCCGCACCCACCTTTCCCCTTCCTCGGTCCCCCCTCGCAGCTCACACACATGGCATGGCCGAGCGCACGCGAGCTCGCCTCGCTCGCTCTGGCCCTCTATAAGGCCTTCCTCCTTGCCCTACCTACCTGCTAGGGTTCCCTCTTCCCCTCACCGCCGCCATTGGGCCACCGAACCACCAGATTCGTCGCTATCCGTCGTGCTCGAGTGCGTCCAGGAGCACATGCTCATAACCGGCATGCACTCCGTTGACCTCCCCCTCTCCAAGCGTGTCTGTCAAGTCTGCCGTCGTCGACTCCATTGAATACTTCCCCTACGGCCTCGAGGGACACCAAGTCCGATTCCTTCCTCATCGTCTTCCTCCGCTTCGGTCGCCGTTCGTCTCTGGCCAAATCTCGTGGTCTCCGACCTCCTCTCGAGCAACCAAGCGCACCACCGTGCTTGTGTTGAGCATGCGAACCTCCCCGTCTCCTTCTCCCTCTCTTGTGCATGCTCTAGTCACGCTAGCCGCGCGCGCCTGACCCATCGTCATCGGACCTCGCCTCCGGCGAGTGTTCCGACCACCGTAGCGCCTCTGCGTGTGTCCATCGTCTCCGCCGTGTCGAGTAGAGTCGGCTACGTGTCCTCGCCACTATGATAGGGCCCATAGTTGTCGTGCTTGAGCTCATCACTGCCACCTCTATTTTCCGTCGCCAGTGTCGCCTCCATCATCGTCTAGTGCCGCACGTTGCATGCGGGTGTGCGGAAACTCCTGCTGGTCTTGTTGTGCACCTTGATGACCCACAAGTGTAGGGGATCTATTGTAGTCCTTTCAATAAGTAAGAGTGTCAAACCCAACGAGGAGCAGAAGGAAATGATAAGTAGTTTTCAGTAAGCTATTCTCTACAAGCATTGAAATTATCGATAACAGATAGTTTTGTGATAAGGTAATTTGTAATGGGTAGCAAGTAATAAAAGTAAATTAGGTGCAGCAAGATGGCCCAATCCTTTTTGTAGCAAAGGACAAGCCTGGACAAACTCTTATATAAAGGAAAGCGCTCCCGAGGACACATGGGAATTATCATCAATCTAGATTTCATCATGATCATATGATTCGCGTTCGGTACTTTGATAATTTGATATGTGGGTGGACCGGTGCTTGGGTACTGCCCTTCCTTGGACAAGCATCCCACTTATGATTAACCTCTATTGCAAGCATCCGCAACTACAACAGAAGTATTAAGGTAAACCTAACCATAGCATGAAACATATGGATCCAAATCAGCCCCTTACGAAGCAATGCATAAACTAGGATTTAAGCTTCTGTCACTCTAGCAACCCATCATCTACTTATTACTTCTCAATGCCTTCCTCGAGGCCCAAACAATGGTGAAGTGTCATGTAGTCGACGTTCACATGTGTAACACCCCGATAGTTAAGCTACAGTAGTCACACCCTAATGGTGCCATGTCATTGCAATTAATTTATCTAAACCTCATCTTGTTCCTAACCGAATACAAATTCAAATTAAAATAAAGTCGGATTATCATTTCTTCAAGCGGTAAAACAAAAATGTTCGCTGGGTTGCAAAATTCACTAGTTAATCGTCATGAAGAAACCAATATTATTTGAGATATTGAATTGCCCCTAACCTATTTAAAGCAGTGCCCGAAATAACCTTTTTAACGCATTCGCATTTATGCAAAATTCAAATGAATACTAATGCTCACAAAACCTTTTTGACACTGCTAATTATTGTAAGGTAATTATGTGGCACAACCCCATATTTTACAAAAGACATCTTGTGGCCAAACATTTTGCAAAACAAAAAAGAAGAAATGAAAAGGGGCCTAAAACTACTGGGCCACAGGACCATATGTGGTCAAAGTGCCTCCGGCCCAGCCCACCGCCACCTCTCCTCCCACCTCCCGCTACAGGAGGTAGGGGAGGGGCGTGGCAGCCATCCAGGCCACCATGGCCGGGACTATCGACGTGCAGGCCATCCCGCGGCCTCCCCGACGCCTACAAGACCTGCCTCGCGACACCCCGAACCCTAATCCCCTCATTCTTCTTCCTCGTCTCTCTCCCTCGATCTGAACCACGCCCGAGCTCCGCGGTCGTCATCGTCGCGTCGATCCCACGGCCATCGTGCTTCTCGCCGGCAAGGAAGATGTCCAGGAGGACCGCCGTGCTCCACTACTTCGTCTGCACCACCAGGTCGACGGCGGGGAGCACCTGCGACGCTCCGCATGCGTGTTCCCTTCGTGGGCGTCTGCCTCGGCCGCCGCGTCGATCTGCTCGTCCGGCCACCCCCACGCCTTCCGGACATGTCCACGATGCCCTCTGTGAGCTCCTTCTTCGACCCCCCTGGTTTGCTCCCTCGATCTACTCCGTTAGTCACTGTTCCCGTGCTCACCCGGGGTCGTCATGGCTGCGCCCGAGCTCCCTGTACGTGTGCCCTCGCTAGTTGGTTGTCGCGCGTCGCGCCCTTGACCTCCCGTGCGCGTCCGCCTGCTGCTGCTGCTGCTTTGCCGATGCGGCTCTGCTCGCTGCTCTTCTGCTACTCTGCTGCCTGCCGCTCGCGCCATGCTCCCTCCCCGCCTGCCGCTGTTGCTGACTGCTGCCGCTACCACCGGCTTCGCTCGCCTGCGCCGCCCGCCTTGCCTTGCACCGCCGGCGCGTGGCCACTCCAGCCAGGCCGCGTCTGCTCGGGGCCTCTCACTGCGCGCCCCCCTGCACCATGTGCTGGGATGGCCGCCGGCGCTCCTCTGGGAGCTACCGTGCGTGCCCCAGCTATGGCTTTGGGCCACCGCATGGTTGGGCCGGCCTATGTAGTTGGGGGATTAGCCCCCTGTTAGTTTTGTTTTCTTTTATTTCATTAGTTAGATTGCCCTATGACTACTGGGCCCCCACCTAATAATTAGGATTTTTTAGTTTAAGATAAAACCTCGGTTAGATATTACACCCAATGACAAGTGGCCCCCACTGCCCAGATTTGACTAGTCAACGGTCAAACTGTTGACTGTTGACTGTTGAATGCTGAGTCAGCGCCCCTGGCCCCACCTATCATGCTCACCATGTAAAATGCTGGGTACACGAATGTACCCATAGCATTTTCACCTTTGCTCTCTATTTAAATTAAATTCCAAATATGTTAAAACTTTGAAAAAATAATATAAAATAATCCATATCTCGGATGAAAATACTTTCTACATGAAAGTTGCTCAGAACGACGAGACGAATCCGAATACGCAGCCCGTTCGCCCGCCACACACCCCAAGCATAGCGAACACACAACTTTCCCCCTCCGGTCCGCCTGTCCGAAAATGCGAAACACTAGGGATACTTTCCCGGATGTTTCCCCCTTCACCGGTATCACATGTCCCTACGTTAGGTCAACCCTAGCACAACATATTGCCGCATCTTGCTTTGTGTTACATTTGATTGCTCTGTTATTTATTGTGTTTCCCCCCTCGGTTACTTATTTCCAGTAGACTCCGAGACCGCTGCCGGTGTCCGTGTGTTCGACTACATCGAAGATGACCCCTCCTTGCCAGAGCAACCAGGCAAGCCCCCCTTTGATCACCAGATATCGCCTACTCTTCTCTCTACTTCTTGCATTAGAGTAGTGTACCATGTTACTGCTTTCCGTTAATCCTATCCTGATACATAGCATGTCCTTGCTACTACTGTTGTTACCTTTACCTGCAATCCTAATGCTTAGTATAGGATGCTAGTTTATCATCGGTGGCCCTACATTCTTGTCCGTCTTCCATGCTATACTATCGGGCCGTGATCACCCGGGAGGTGATCACGGGTATATACTATATGCTTTATACATGATACATGTGATGACTAAAGTCGGTTTGGCTCGAGGAGTACCCGTGGTTGATTCACAAATTGGGGGCTGGAAGGACATACTTTCCCGACGGCCCTCTGTGTGGATCTTTGTGGCGAAGCGACAGGGCAGGTTGAGACCACCTAGGAGACAGGTGGTCCTGGCCCTAGTCGGCGTTCGAGGTTATTTCAAGATAACACGTTTAACGAGATCTTGGTATTTGATTTGAGTCTGGACTCTGGCCTATACGCACTAACCATCTACGCGGGGACAGTTATGGGCACTCGACGTCGTGGTACCAGCCAAAGCCTTCGTGACATCAGTGACTGAGCGGCGCGCGCCGGGTTGGACTAGAACGCCCGCTCTTGTATAAGGGAGGCTAGGTCTACTCACCGCCCGCCCTCGCAACGTGCAGGTGTGCAATGGGCGATGGGCCCAGACCCCTGCGCCATAGGATTTAGACCAGCGTGCTGACCTCTCTGTTGTGCCTAGGTAGGGCTGCGACGTGTTGATCTTCCGAGTCCGGGCATGACCCAGGAAAGTGTGTCCGGACAAAGGGGATCTAGCGTGTTGGGAAATGTGGTCCACCCCTGCAGGGAAGTTAATCTATTCGAATAGCCGTGATCTTTGGTAACAGGACAACTTGGAGTTGTACCTTGACCTTATGACAACTAGAACTGGGTACTTAATAAAACACACCCTTTCAAGTGTCAGATACAACCCGGTGATCGCTCTCCAACAGGGCGACGAGGGGAGGATCGCCAGGTAGGATTATGCTACACGATGCTACTTGGTAAACTTACCTTCTGCTCTCTTCTACATGCTGCAAGATGGAGCTGGCCAGAAGCGTAGTCTTCGATAGGACTAGCTATCCCCCTCTTATTCCGGCATTCTGCAGTTCAGTCCACATATGATAGCCTTATTCCATTTGATACCAATGCATACATATGTAGTGTAGCTCCTTGCTTGCGAGTACTTTGGATGAGTACTCACGGTTGCTTTGCTCCCTCTTTTCTCCCTTTCTATACCCGATTGCTGCGACCAGACGATGGATTCCAGGAGCCAGCCACCGTCGACGATGACTACTACTACTCGGGAAGTGCCTACTACTACGTGCAGCCCGCTGACGACGACCAGGAGTAGTTTAGGAGGATCCCAGGTAGGAGGCCAGCGCCTCTTTCGATCGTTATCCCAGTTTGTGCTAGCCTTCTTAAGGCAAACTTGTTTAACTTATGTCTGTACTCAGATATTGTTGCTTCCGCTGACTCGTCTATGATCGAGCTCTTGTATTCGAGCCTTCGAGGCCCCTGGCTTGTAATATGATGCTTGTATGACTTATTTTATTTGTAGAGTTGTGTTGTGATATCTTCGTGAGTCCCTGATCTTGATCGTACACCTTTGCGTGTATGATTAGTGTACGATTGAATCGGGGGCGTCACAAGTTGGTATCAGAGCTGACTGCCTGTAGGAATCCCCCTTCCACACTCCTTGGCCGAAGTCGAGTCTAGACATTGCAAAACTTTTTACTAACATGGTTGTGTGTCTTACGGGCCCATGTCGCTATTTGGGTGGTATTAGGATCTTTTACTCCTCGATCTTTACTCTGGGACTCTGATCTCTCTCCTATTCAGGTTAAATGATTTGCTAACTCTAACTCTAGGTTCTCGTAAATACTTTCTTCCGGAGAGCCCCTTGGTCCAAACGATCGCTTGTTTCACCAGAAGATTCTGAAGACACTCTTTGATATTCTCTCGAGACTTTGTGCCCACCACTTTTGCTATCCCTGACCACCGATAAATCCTGATAGATAACTGCTTACACTTGTAGTTCATACATCCGTTCCCAGTTGCCCTTGTTATTACTTGATACCCTAAAAAAATTCACCGATAATCCGAGAATCCTTTGTGCCCACCGCTTTGCAGCTCTTTTCTGCGTTAATACCCCTACGGATAAACCCTCGCACTTGTCGAGTATCCGCTCATCCCCAGTTGTTCATGTGTTTCACAAAAGTCTTAAAAATACCATTCGATCTTCCGCAAATCCTCAGTAGCCTTTTGCTCTTGAAATTCTTGCTTACTGCATTATGGTTAATCCCAAAAGTATAGTAATCTTATTGGCAGCCTTTGTCACTACCATTTTGAGTCCATTGATTTAATATGTTGCGAATGCTCGCAATCCTCAATCAGATCCTATAATTCATCCTTCTACCTCAGATGTTATTTTAAAGATGAGCTGGATCTCAAGCAATCAAATTGCCATGGATTGTACCCCTAAACCTACTCAACTTATCCATCCTTAATCAGAGCGTTTGCTTTTGATCCCTTGAATGGGAAATCATAATTCCTTTGCATTTGAGCTTTGAATTAGTCAGTTGTTTCTATGATCAATGCCTTCGCATTGTTCCTTCCTCTGGTTGTGTGCCGATGCTCACATCAGCTCTATTATGGACCATCAGATCCTTTATTGAATTATCATCTGACAGTGTCCTTCATATACAAAGACCTCGAGAAGTTCTTTCCCTGATACATAATACCTTTGGTAAATTGTATCCTCTGCTTTGACAACCATGCTCTACTTTCAAGCTTGTGTTCATTACTCCTAAAAGTTTGTGGTATATGTTTCCACGATGCCCCGATGGGTAGAACCTATGCCTTCCTTAATATGTGTGAACTCGAAAGCTTTCACGAGTCATACTCTTCTGGTATTTTGCTAGATAAAACTTCAACATTACAACCTCTTCGAAAATGAGAAGTGAATGAAAGGTTATGCATTGGAGAAGTGGGAGTCGACCTTGAACTTTATGTTCATGCCCATGGACACGATGTAGATCCTATCATGGAAGCTTCTTGAAATTATAACTATTTCCTTGATATAATATCATCTGGTATCTGTGAATTGATCCTTTGCTACTATGGCTCTGACCATGATTGTTCTCCTTTGATTCATTTCTCAGACTATATGAAGTACTTGTCTTCTACAGATCATTTCACATGTCCACCCTCTACTCTGCTCTACTGTCGAGTATTACACTATGGTATCTCGAGAATATCATGGAACTGCATAACTTCTTATGGGTTCTTCATCAACTGTTCCAATTCCAATTTTCATGGGTTCTGGGTTGTCGTCAACTGAGAACACCAAATAGTGAACCGAGTCCGCACTACGGTTCATCAACTTTTAGTAATCTTCTTTACTTATGGGTTTGTACCCGATCACGTCATTCCTAGCCTGTTTGGCTATATCATTATCGTGATGATTTTAACTGTGCTACCTGGTCCTTATTCCCGGAGCACCACTTTCGACGATGAGCTAAGCTTACGTAGATTTTCCTTGTCTTATCATTTCGCCTTGAACAGCAAGCTTGATTTCGAGTTTGTGTCATGTACATCATCGTTCATTTGACTTGATGTCATCGCCGATCGATTACATCTTCATGAAATCTCGCGACGAATGTGTCATGAACATCATCAACATTCTGAGCTCTTCCAAGATATCTATCAAATTATGGATGAGAAATACCATCCTTTGCCTTCGATGATTTGGGTTATCATCGACAACATTATTGCATTCCCTCCAACACAAAATGTGTTCATGTTATGGATGCAACTTGCTATCCAGCTCGTATTATGATCTACCTTGAAGTATTACTGCCTTTTTGTCAAGGATGTTGTGAGAATTTCACCACCTCTTGAGAATTCTTGATATAAGTGATACTTCACCATCACCATTCTTTTCTTGGTCCCCGTGTTGTTCCTAACAGGAATACCAACAGATGGACTAGTTATTTTTAAACTTCTAGCAACCTTATTGCTTTGAAGTTAATGGTCGACTTTTCATTCTTAGACCATTGCTTATCGAATCACCATTCTAACATTGATTATGCTACCTAAGTTCGTACTTCGGGTGCACCGTCAACGAATGTCTAATCGTGTATGTTTTCCTCGAGCATACCTCATTATATGATTTGATCTGACAAAAGCTATCTCCTTGTTCACATAAATGTGGAAATCCATCTTTTGGAAATCTCGATGAATTGTCGCTAAGTTCATCAGCCACCTCCTCATTCTCTCCTTGATTTAATAGCGAACTCATGATTCGGAACTTGCTTCCATAGTTCATTTATCGAGAATCTTACAATGTCGTCTCGTCAATTTGTTTTGCACCTTTTCTTCTCAGGCATCCCGAGTCTGAGATATCCTGACATCAATCAGATCTGAAACTCGGTCAGATATGATGGCTTGAACATGTTTCCAAGAGTATAACGTTGGTCTTTAGATGACCCGGTAAGGTGATATCATGCCTAGCGCACCTAGCCAGAGGACGTAGTGTTATAGTTTCCTTTTTAACAAGGTTAACCATTTTTCCATGAGGAAATTGAATGCCTTGTTTAATAAGTTTATCCTGATGGATCCTTCGTGTATCTGAAGTCCGACCTTTGCTTGAAGACCATGTCAATGCTATCTCGAAGAATGTATGTGGTACTCCTATCATCAATAAGAACACTTGAAGCACAATGCTAAATTTTCTTAATCAAATTATCCAAACATCGTTGTATGGGTAATGTCATGAAATTTCTCTCCCCTTTCCTAAAGGGTTTTCTACAATTATATCTTGTCATGGGTATCATGCTCTACTTGTCCTTGGGAAGGATATACCCCTGAAATATGTGTTTAAACACATTTTCCTTTCCATTGTTCTGTTAATCTGATAATCGCATTTTCCTTTCCATTGTTTTGTTTAACCTTCTTGAGGTTTATATGATCTAAGCAGTAATAAGTCATTGCTTTTGTAAGCACCTCGGTGTACAACTCTGTCAGTAAGGACCTGTTACTATTGTTGATGACATTCCGGTATCCACCGATGCACGAGAACTTTGCCTAATGGTCTGCCTCGTACAACGAGCAGGAAAATGGTTCTCTTCGTCCCTCGCCCTTGATACCAACATTGTTGCCAACATAACTGACAGGCTACCCTCTGACATGCCTTGTTTACATGATCGTGCAAGATGTCACCGCCCTTCCTACTTTTAACCCACATGGTGGGCCCATAAACCACAGTTCCACAGGATCGAAACCTGACTCTCCTGTGCACCCCCCGTTTCCAAAGTTATTCCTCAGGTGAGGCCTCGTATGTAATTCACGAGCCACCCTCTGAGAGATCATCAATTCTAGTATCAAACACAATACTTGTTCCCGTTGCTTTGAACACCTTTCACGCCCTGTTTCAGGCATCGAACGATTGCCAACCCGCTCGAAACTTCCCATGATACGTCCTTACTTTGCTCTCTATATTTTCTTAAGTTACAATTCGACAGTAACTTCCGCCACCTTCCTCGATGTTATCGACCAGATAGTCAACCTTGCAGAGGTCTGTTCTCTCGGAATGCCCACCCTTTATTCTTTCGTAAGTACGATGAAGTTCCCGAAGAAAGGATGTCGACTTCATCATGCTGAACTGAAGCAGAGAAATGCAGACATCAATGTATTGGACCGGCCTCTTTGAGAAGAGCAACTGACACCGAGAACACCCGTTAGAATTTTGTATCCCTTCCTCCCTTACTCCCCCTTCTAAATCTCGGGACGAGATTTCTTGTAGTGGAGGAGATTTGTAACACCCTGATAGTTAAGCTACATTAGTCACACCCTAATGGTGCCATGCCATCGCAATTAATTTATCTAAACCTCATCTTGTTCCTAACCGAATACAAATTCAAATTAAAATAAAGTTGGATTATCATTTCTTCAAGCGGTAAAACAAAAATGTTCGCTGGGTTGCAAAATTTACTAGTTAATTGTCATGAAGAAACCAATATTATTTGAGATATTGAATTGCCCCTAACCTGTTTAAAGCAGTGCCCCAAACAACCTTTTTAACGCATTCACATTTATGCAAAATTCAAAAGAATACTAATGCTCGCAAAACCTTTTTGTGACACTGCTAATTATTGTAAAGTAATTATGTGGCACAACCCCATATTTTACAAAAGACATCTTGTGGCCAAACATTTTGCAAAACAAAAAAGGAGAAATGAAAAGGGGCCTAAAACTACTAGGCCACAGGACCATATGTGGTCACAGTGCCTCCGGCCCAGCCCACCGCCACCTCTCCTCCCACCTCCCGCTACAGGAGGCAGGGGAGGGGCGTGGCAGCCATCTAGGCCACCGTGGCCGGGACTATCGACGTGTAGGCCATCCCGCGGCCTCCCCGACGCCTACAAGACCTGCCTCGCGACACCCAGAACCCTAATCCCCTCATTCTTCTTCCTCGTCTCTCTCCCTCGATCTGAACCACGCCCGAGCTCCGCGGTCGTCATCGTCGCGTCGATCCCGCGGCCACCGTGCTTCTCGCCGGCAAGGAAGATGTCCAGGAGGACCGCCGTGCTTCGCTACTTCGTCTGCACCACCAGGTCGACGCTGGGGAGCACCTGCGACGCCCCGCACGCGTGTTCCCTTCGCGGGCCTCTGCCTTGCCAGCCGTGTCGATCTGCTCGTCTGGCCACCCCCACGGCTTCCAGACATGTCCATGATGCTCTCTGTGAGCTCCTCCTTCGATCCCCCTGGTTTGCTCCCTCGATCTACTCCGTTAGTCGCCGTTCCCGTGCTCACCCGGGGTTGTCATGGCTGCGCCCGAGCTCCCTGTATGTGTGCCCTCGCCAGTTGGTTGTCACGCGTCGTGCCCTTGACCTCCCGTGCGCATCCGCCTGCTGTTGCTGCTGCTTTGCCGATGCGGCTCTGCTCGCTGCTCTTCTGCTACTCTGCTGCCTGCCTCTCGCGCCATGCTCCCTCCCCGCCTGCCGCTGTTGTTGACTGCTGCCGCTACCACCGGCTTCGCTCACCTGCGCCGCTCGCCTTGCCTTGCACCGCCGGCGCGTGGGCACTCCG